>NC_090847.1:8245000-8440000 GCF_024217435.2 Syngnathus scovelli | reverse complement strand
GAAGTCCACCCGGACACGGAACAGAATCTGACCGTGAGCCTCCAAACAAGACCAGGGAGAAACTGGAAGAGCAGGACAGAAACACTAGGCGCAGACACAGATGGGAGACTGCAGTAGACACCAACAGGGAGAAACACACGGGCAGGGCTTAAATGCATAAGGCACAGGTGTCAAACTCAAGGCCTGGGGGCCAGCTACGGCCCGCCACATCATTTTATGTGGCCCGCGAAGACAAATTGTGCATCAAATTCGTGTGTCATTACTAGAATTGCAAATTGTCCTTCCATCCATCCATCCATTTTCTGAACCGCTTAGTCCCCACGGGGGTCGCGGGCGTGCTGGAGCCTATCCCAGCCGTCATCGGGCAGTAGGCGGGGGACACCCTGAACTGGTTGCCAGCCAATCGCAGGGCACACAGAGACAGACACCCAATCTCACTCACACTCACCTAGGGACAATTTAGAGTCTTCAATCGGCCTACCAAGCATGTTTTTGGAATGTGGGAGGAAACCGGAGTGCCCGGAGAAAACCCACGCGGGCCCGGGGAGAACATGCAAACTCCACACAGGGAGGGCCGGAGGTGGAATCGAACCCGCACCCTCCTAACTGTGAGGCGGACGTGCTACCCAGTGTGCCACCGAGCCGCCTGCAAATTGTCTTCACATTTAATATCTTTTTTTTTTTAATATTTGACCAGTTTTTACTCATCTGATTTGAAAATTAGTTATTTGTCAGCTTGTTTTGTAGCTTTTAGTGTATATAATATGAGGTGCTCATACATTTATTTGGGTTGACAGTCATAATGGCCCTCCGAAAAAAGCTATGACTACAATGCGGCCTGCGAAAAAAAATTGTTTGACATAAGGTAACAAGAGGAAGCCGGTGACAGAGTGATGAAAGGGGTGTCGCTGAGGGAAGTTGCTGGCTGATCGAGTGTCCCACGACACAGACATAACAAGGGGAACTGTGACTTATTGCCCGGACATGCCACAGCCTGTACACTGTTATCACAGGTCTTTTGAATGTAAATGTTGTAAGCTAACCTCATTCCACCACTTACAACTTGAAAAAGACATGTATATAAAATGTTATGTTATGTCTAAAAGTCATGTTAAAGAAATATGCACACACACTGCCATGTGTCGACATATTTCACATTCTCCTGGGAATTAAAATAAAGTCTTGGTTTTATTGCGAGGATGAGAAATATGCACAAGAAACACCTTTAGCTGAGAGCATGGCTTGTTTGTTCATTTTAAAACAGGAATGTAAACTCAGCTCTTCGCCTTTCTGTGCTGCTGCAACGTGTGTGTGTGTGTGTGTTGTGTGAGATCATGTCAGCACGCACTATGTCAGCATTGTGACTCCGGCTGTATTCTAGATGCTTAAAATGGATACAAGGAGATTTATGCTCTCTGTGTTGGAGTTAAAGCAAAATACACTTTTTCTTCTCCCTTTACAATAATACAAACAAAAATAGACAATAATAACAAATATATATATATATTTTACGGGTGGCACGGTGGGGTACTGGTTAGTGCGCCCGCCTCACAGTTCAGAGGATGTCGGCCCTCCTTGTGTGGAGTTTGCACGTTCTCCCCGTGCCTGCGTGCAAGCAGTACAGATAACGGATGGATGGGTATATTTTGCTTTAAAGACAGCAACAGATATAGAAAAATATTTTTTATTGTGTGTTAAATATAGTTGTTTTATTATAGAATGAAATTCCACAGCTTAATAGAAATAATAAATATTATATAAAATAAATAAAACAACAAGATTCCATTATATGTTAATATCTTAGCAAAAGACTGCTGGATGTCTGAAGTCCTTTGTCAAAAAGGGAATCAGTAACTGCATTGCAGCTGCCTGGGATACTTCATCAATTCCTTCCGTTCAGCTTTTTCAGGAAAAGTGAGTAAGGTTTGAAAGGCGACAGGCTTTGTGGGTTCGGACGCATTTCGCACCGATGGTCAGGCTGGAGGAGGAAAGCAGGTTTCATGTTGCTCGCCGCTAGTAATGCAGATAGAGTGCAGTCTCAACACAACTCTATTGTGGATGAGGGGAATGTTCGATCAACATAATGCAAAGAGATGTATATTTTTGAGGGCGTGGCCGACTTCCTTTAAGCGCTTATACTATATCAGGAACTAATAGGTAAATCTTCACAAAATTTTTTGATTTGACCTAAAATTTGAAATCTTGTGTTGTGTCATCATTATAAACAATAGAGCAACTTTCATTAAAATCTAAATTTGTTTGGGTGTTTTGGCATGAAACAACACACCTGTATAACAAATCCTGTAATGTTTATTGCCGTCAAAATAAAGTTGAGTTGAGATGCAGATGCCAGAAACGACATTTACACACTGTGTTTCTGCTAACGAACCTGTGGAAGACGAGGCCTGAGTTTCTCCCGAATTGCCTGGAGCTCTGTGAGGATGTACTCATTCTTGTGGTGCACCGACACATTGGCGAGAAGAAGCCCCAGCTCGTGGTTGAAAACATCCACACAGAAATCCTGAAATGGACCGGGTTGTGTCATCAGGTTTTATTTCCCTCCCGCCCCGCAAAGTGAAAAGAAAAAGAACCCACCGCGTTTTTGTGCATGCCCGCGGATGGCACCCGTACTGCGTCTGGCTGCAGGGACAGAAACATTTGGTTCATAACATAGAAATTACGGATGCATGCCTGGAGTAATTGACTTCCAGGTCATGGTACTCTCAGTCCATGTAATAAAGTGCAAAAAAATGTAATACACAAAATGGTCCTTGCACCTTTGCTGACAGATAAGCAACAACAAAATAAATACTTACAGATGTGATATTGAGTTGTTTGGCTCTGTAGAGCTTGTTGAGTTTGTCCAATCTAGCTATCATCTCGCTGTTCAGGTTGAAGTTGACACTGTAGCAGAAATGCAGCAGGAGGACAAGGGCAAACATGCACTTCATCATACTGTACTCTTGTCTATCTCGCTCTCTCTTCCTAAACAGATTAGCTTTGTCTTAAGTGTGACCACTCACTCCCATGACGGCATCAGCCCATTTTATTTGATTCACCACATCATCGCGGAAAAGGAAACCAGTGATGTCATCCATGTACACCTCCTCAAAATGAAAAGGTAGTCATAATTAAAATTGCTCAACATGTGAATCTTCACGAACGACCAATCAGCAGAGATCGTTAGATGGAGGCGGGACTTTCTGTTCATTACCGAGTCAGTGACGCAATTTTCCGTTCACGTTTCACACCGATCGTGTTCAACCACTCTCGCTCATCTGACGAGATTGTGACACTAAGAGGTACAATTTCTGCGAATAATGTCTAACTTTGTCCAAAACGCAACCCAGAAGTGATGGACCATAAAATGGATGGACCATTTTCTTCAAGCATTAAGCAATTCTATTGCTTGAATTCTATTGCTAATTCTATTATATATATATATATATATATATATATATATATATATATATATATATATATATATATATATATATATATATATATATATAATATAATATATAATAGCTCAGAGAAGAGCTGGAGAAGACCTGGAGAGTTAAGACTTCAGTGGTACCTGTGGTCATTGGAGCACTAGGGGCAGTAACCCCCAAACTGGAGGAGTGGCTGAAACAGATCCCAGGAAAAACATCTGATATCTCAGTCCAGAAAAGTGCAGTACTAGGAACAGCAAAGATACTGCGTAGAACCCTCAAGCTCCCAGGCCTCTGGTAGAGGACCCGAGCTTGAAGGGAAAAAGAGACCACCCACGGGGGGTGAGGAAAAGTTTTTTTATATATATATATATATATATATATATATATATATATATATATATATATATATATATATATATATATATATATATGGGAAACCTGCTTTTTTTTTTAGATCACTCCCCACCTGTCATCATACTTCTTCAAAATCATGTGAAAAAACATGTTCACATTACAATTATATAACTTTTATTGGCGATGACTGTGACTTAGTAATACTTTGTGTGGTTATCTATTGGCTTATGAATAATAGGCCATAGGGGACTTCGTAAATACTATTTGAAAGCAAGTAGTAAAGGCTGGGAGTCTCATGTTTTTCAAATAGATTTGAGAGATTCACAAGTCCTGGGAACACATAATTAGGATACCATTAGAGAGTATTAGAGAGTATCAGACTGAGGCGGGAGAATGCGTGTCGCTGGATGGTGTGCAAGCCAGGCATTTTTTACACAAGACCTACACACAAAGAAGAGATGAAGACCTATAGTCATAATATTCTACAGAAAAATGCACTAAGATGTGCGTGACCTAAGGTGATTCTCCAACATGAATCAAAGTATTACTCAGTTCTGCTTTTCTCAGTATGACATATGATATATTACTGAATAGAAAAGCAAAAGCCTGCACATATGATATATTACTGAATAGAAAAGCAAAAGCCTGCACCTTTGTGACAGTAATATATCAAATCAAATAAGTCTTAATGTGTTGTACTGTACTACCAATACTGCTCCATATTCTCTTACACTAATTCAAGGAGTCGCTGTTTTGTGATACTGGCAATTCGGCTGTAGCATGTGAATGTCATCCTGGAAACAACTGTGGTGCAATTGTCTTGACGCATTCTGTTTGATGAGTGATGAAAGGCACGTGTAAGGAGGGGGATATTTGCAGGATCTAGTGACAAACTTTTCACAACTTTCATACATCTCAGAATCATCTATTTCATCATTTTGCATATGTACCATATTTTCCGGACTATAAGTCGCAGTTTGTTTCATAGTTAGGTGCGACTTATACTCAGGAGCGACTTATATGTGAAATTATTAACACATTTTATATCACTTCACATGTTATTTTCCCACTAAACTGCATGAGGGCGCTCTAGGCCTGTGGAATAATTGGAACTGCAACTGACGATGAGTCTGAAGTAAGCCACGTAATAGAGGAAGCATCTTGTACTTCCAGAGTTAGCGGAGTTGTTTATAAGTGACCACGAGGATGAAGATTTAGTTGGATTTAATGATTTGGAGTGACACGGATGGTTCGATAAACTTGTTAGCATGTTATTTATGCTATAGTTATTTGAATAACTCTTAATATGTTACGTCAGGCACATTCTCAGTTTCTCGTTCATGTGTTTATGTAATGTTAGCATACTGTACCGGTCAGCCTGTTGTTGCCTATTCATGTCTGTTCTTGGTGTTGGACTTTGTCAAATAAATTTCCTCCAAAAATGCGGCTTATACTCCGGTGCGACTTACTTATGGTTTTTTTTCTTCTTTATTGTGCATTTTATGGCTGGTGCGACTTATACTCTGTAGCGACTTATAGTACGGAAAATAAGGTATGTATAATATTGTGTGTGGAACGTTTACTTGAGTTTTGGTCATTACTGTGCATTAAAGAATTGTCCAAATCCTCATACAAATGGGAAATCTAAAACAATACAACAAACATTAGAATAGTAGCAATGCATGTTTTGTAAAGATTTATTTTTCACTTGATAAGGCATCTCTGAACAGTTTCACTTGTTGTGAGGAAGACTTCACTGAATTCAACCATAATTGCTTCATGAAGCCATGGAACTACCTAACCATTTGTTTTTTGAACATTTTCAGCTAACTGTTTGTAAATTTATACTGCAAACAACTGCAATTAGACATATGCACTATCACAAACACGGTTATACAGTTCTGCTGTAATCATGGAGGTAAATGTGGTGCAAAAGTAACTTCTACCAGGACTCTCCAAAAATGCACTCTCATCCATCTGTCCCAAATTTGTTTCATTAAAACAAAGTGATGACAAACAGCTTGTTTGGATAATCAACATATTGATTGTCAAGTATATGGTGGAGCTGCGGCCTCAAATGAAAAAACACTGTTTGACAGACACTTCAAACAGGGAATGGAGATACGTATGCAATTGCAAAACATGTTTTTGTTGGTGTTTCTTGGTAACTCAAGGACTCAAGGACTGGAAACGTGTTGTCAAGCAATGGTCTCATCAACTCTTGATGACCTTGGTGACCGCTTCTCACTACTAGAATAGTGAGAAAAGGAAATGACTGGCTGGTCAGTCAGTCCTAAAAATGTTGTAAATGATGGGTTACAAAACAATGACGATTGCTTCTACTTTAAATCTTCATACAAAAAAAGTGGATCCCTCGTAGCGTCACAAACTAATCATGGGAAACCCTCCAACTCTCATGTGTCACCACCACAGACAGCTTTGTGTGGGAGCGGATGATCATAAGGGAAAACATGACTACCATGAGTGGTGTTCGTATGGAAACAGAAATGCATGTTTTTACAAGTATTATGCAAATAGGTGTAATTTTCGTAATCTCTTGAGAGATTGTGTGGTGATTAACCAATCTGACATTTCCGTTAAGATGCCCAAGTCTTGAGGCTGGTGTGCACATACAAAACCAACTAAGCCATCTTAGTATTTTTTTCTTTTAGACATGAGAGTTGCATATACCTTTATGTAAAAGTGCAACAGATATTTACTTATATTATTTGCAGAGACTAACTTGTTTTTTTTTTTCTGTACGTGTGTTTGACTAGCTAAATACAATAGTGTTTAAACCTATTCATGTACTTTTTGTGGCAAAGGACATTTTTCTGTTGTTTGAGTTGACTTGAGTTGACTGGTTTCCATTTGTATCTGCAGTTGTGTTGGCTTTGGTACCAGTAAATACACCCACTTCATATTTCACAAAATCATCCATGTTAGTTATGACAAGCTAATGAGACCACACTTGACGCATGACATTTTCTGGCTTCCATTTTTAATTTCAAATGTTTCATAAAGGTAGGACAATCAGTTGAATGTAGATTACCTGCATGTTCAGGGGATCGACTTGTTGCTGAATTAGACGAAACCTGTTGACTTTCCATGGTAATTCAATGCCAGTGAGTAATAATCAAAGACTTGAGGTGTTACAAATAATCGATTAATGGACAACTAAAGTAATTGGTGATTTTTTTTAATAATCGATATTTGTGTATTTGCTGCACAGCCAATTTGAAATTATGTCATATTATTTTAATAAAGGCGTGGAAATTAAAGCATGTTTCTGATTCATCAATTAATCAACAAAATGAATGACAGATGAATCAATTATTAAAATAATAATTAGCTGCAGCCATGTAAAATACAACATTGTGCATTAGCCTCATTAATGGGGAAGAGAGGTGGAAATTAGAGTGTTTTTTTTAAATAAACTGGAATTCATGCAAATAGAAGGGAATAAACTATAACAACCGAAAAAGTTGGCGCATGTCTCATATTAGTGAATTTATTGTAAATATTGCAACGTATGCAAAATCTAGGCTGGCATAATCCTGAGTAAAACTACCAGAGTTCACTTTAGTACATTGGTAATGTTTTGTATAGATGTCTCAACAAAATGTTTACACATATGTTTGAAAATTGAGATTTATGCTCCAGAACTCTCATAGAAAGATTTAAATTACCCATCCTAAATTCCTATCAAAATTCTGCAACTTTGCAGCCATATCCGTATGCTGTACCATGTTTGCTTCGGTCCTCAACCTTATCTCTGTGAGATCGTACATCTAGAAGAATGATTATTTACTCCTCGTCACAGTACATCTAGAGTCAATGCACAAATGAATGTTTCATGCTTCACTTGGACCAACATATCGTGTGGTGTGTTTGGCTCCAAAGTTATGCTGTCACATGCATTCTGAAAAGAGCCTCTGACCTCAAATGCCTTTTTTGTTCTATAGAACATAGTTTGAAACGCACACACGCATGCATACACACACACGCACACGCACACGCACACGCACGCGCACACCCACACCCACATATTACAGTCTGTTCAAATGTGCATTTTTAGGCCTTCTCCTTTAAGGCCTTCAGTGTAACGAGCATTCCTCCAAAGTTATGCTGTCACATGCATTCTGAAAAGAGCCTCTGACCTCAAATGCCTTTTTTGTTCTATAGAACATAGTTTGAAACGCACACACGCATGCATACACGCACACGCACACGCACACGCACGCGCACACCCACACCCACACCCACATATTACAGTCTGTTCAAATGTGCATTTTTAGGCCTTCTCCTTTAAGGCCTTCAGTGTAACGAGCATTCCTCCAGCATCACAGAGCTGGAACTCAACCAGGGAATCATCGCAGTCAAGAGCGGAAGTGTGATTTCCATTTGCCACTTCTGCACACTCGTCCTTTTCCTCATCTTCCTCAAAATCATCCGGATATTCCAATTGGTCCGTAACATTCTGGCAAGACTGTGAAAACACTGTGATAGAATAAGGATTAGTTTGTCAACGCAAAATTTGAAATTTAACAAATTGGAAATTTAAATCTAAGGTGATTTGAGATTGTCAACAACAAAAAAATTAAATTTAAATTTAAGGGGGTTTAAGATTTCAAGGAACATTTTCAGTATCTGTGCTTGTATTCAAATTAGGACTCTCGAAACACTGACATGGCATTTATGTAAATTGTGCGGTATGACAAAGCATACATCATTACTGTTTTTAATAGCACAGAGACAAACATTCTTGTTAGAGTGTCATAGTGTTGCAGTTTTGAGGAACTGGTAGTTTCGTGCACATTTCCATTAGATTCACCACATTTATGACAAGTAAACTTTTAGGTTAAGGTCACACATGCAAAACACCCCTGAAGGGAAGCTTTTAGTTTCTGTTGAGACACTTTTGAGTTCCCCTTCAAAACCTCTTAGATAGTTTCTCTTGGGTAGCTTCTATTTCAGGGTTCAAAATTCAGAAAGCCAATTATGAAGAAGAGAAGGTCTAATCATCCCCTCTCAAAGAATACTTGCTACGCAAATCTGAAAACCATTAATTAGTACACACAAATCTACACTTACAGGAAATGACAATAGATTTGTATACTGTTCACACATAGTGATGAGTCATACTTAATAAAATCAGACATGCAAAGAGTTGTTGGGCTAGTTCATAAATTTCTCCTGGAATCAATAAGTTTTTAATAAAGTTGAGTCTAAGTCTAAGTCTAAGTCTAAGCTTCATCTTACTGAGATATAGTGTGATGTGGAAGCATTTGAATGCCTTAACGTCAACCCCATTCATCCATTTTCCATCCTCATTAAGTGTCAGAGGTGAGCTTCAGCTGACTTGAGGTGAGAGATGGGACTAAGGTCATTTCATTATTTTTTGCAAATAAATAAAAACAAAAGTGCTAAAACAAACAATAATGAACGGAAACTACAATTTTACATTTTTATAACTACAGCAAAAATTTCCTTTGTTTTTATCTTTGCCAATAAATATGAGAAGGGTTTTAATGTATGCTGTATGGTATTACTGTATGTCTGCACAAAAGGAACAAGGCTGAGATGAGGATGATGATGATGATAAACTGTGTATGTATTTTTATCTTTAACTCAAATTCCACACACACAATCTTAAGCAGAATACCGTGTTTAGACTCGTGGGCCTGCATAGGACATATTGTTGGCCTCCATTTGTTTTACTTGACTTTGCTTTTGACTTTTAAATGCAACGCAAAGGAAAGTATTTTTTTGACATTTTACTTGATGTGAAAAAAAAAATCCTGAAACGCTGCCCTACGCGTTTAAATGTTCCATTATCAATTACCGAGAAGCTCACCAGAATGTGTCCTTGTTGATGAGAACGAATATTGGCTCTGTTCCTCCAAAGGAGACAAACTTCGCTCCTCGTCCTCATCAAAGTCGTCAGGGTAGAGGCAGCCACCAGCAGAGGCACCATCCTCCTCCACATCCGTATCGTTATTCAGCGTGTCGTTACGTCGAATATTCTGCAAGCGATCTTGCACAAAGAAGCTGTTAACTATACAGGCAGCACTGGGTCTGTTTTGGCGTTCAATGTTTAACATCCTTTGGATTAAAGAGGAAACATTTTGAGAGTAAAGTTCAGGCACCGGTTCGTACTCTCCTTTGGTGATCTTGTTTAAGAGACTGAGGAGGTTGGAGGCTACAAATGGAGGCGTGAGAGCACAGATCTCGTAGAGCAGGCAGCCCAAAGCCCAGATGTCACACTCGGAGCTGTAAGGAACATCCTGGCAGAGTTCCGGGCTTAGGTAGCAAGGAGTTCCCACACACGTGGAGGCCATGTCAGCTGTGCTCGTCATCATTTTGGATACTCCAAAGTCACCCAACTTCACCACGCCTTGTTTTGTTAGCAACACATTTGAGGTTTTGATGTCCCTGTGAAGTATTTTAACTTCATGTATGTAACTCACAGCCAGAGCGACCTGCACAAACCATCCCATGATAGTACTCTCTGCGAAGAAGTCGCTAGGTTTCCTCTCTTTGACTCTGTCATCTAATGTCCCGCCATCACAGTAGTCCATCACAATATAAATAAAGCTGTCATCAGGGCTCACGAAAGCCTCATTGCAGTTCACTATGTGAGGCTGCTTCAATTTCCTAATGATCTCCGCCTCTTGAAGAATAGCCCTCCGCGTCCGAGCGCCCTCCAGTTTGATTCTCTTGACTGCGTGTAGCCTCTCCGACTCAACGTGTCTCATCAGGAAAACCTCTCCTGATGCTCCTCGGCCCAAACACATCACCTTCTCGTACTTGTCCATTGTCTCAAGTAAAACCGTTGGGCCATCTGCCCTATGACAAGACGACTGCATGGGAAGGTCTTTTGTGTGGTAGTTGCTATGGAGACCAGACGCTCTGAAAACTGAGAGGTTTCTTTGTGTTGTGTTAATAAATGTTTATGGTGTTTAACCATTTGTATCCCTCTTAAAAGGTAAATCTTTTAGTGTGCTTTTGGCTCATAATCATTCATTTTATGTATCTTGTGTGTTTCAAAAGATTAAACGTTATATCCAGAACAACAACTATAAATGCCACACTTTAATGAAACCTAAAAGAAGCATGTCGGAAAAAAATTGTAGAATTTAAATTATGTAAAATAAAACGCTTTGAGTATTCACATAATTATCTTTTTGTTTGTTTTTTGTAAATTTGTGATCAGGTTAGGAGGGATATAAAGCCACAGAATAAAATCATTCAAATATTTAGTAAAAAATATTTTGTGCGTCAAAGACATTGTACACTAGAGGGCAGAATAAACATAAACTGGCTTTAAAGTAGCAATGCCTCGCAGTAGAAGAAGACACGTCCACTGCGCACGCGCAAACGAAATAAAGCATGAGCCTGTACTCGAAAGTGTTTACATCTTTCTCGCTAGTTTAAATTTTTTCGAACAGTCTCTTGAAATGCCACCAAAGGGCAAAGGTAGCAAGGGTGCCAAAGGTTTGTGCCCCCCTAGTTGTGCATTTTTTCTTAAAATGTGTAATTTTCTCTTTATAGCGACGTTAGCCTACTTCTGCACTAGATCGCGTGATATTAGTTCTTATTGCAGCGATATTACTATTATCATTGTTATTTATTACCGTCATTTCTGAATATTGTGCTCAGGGGGTGCATCGGGAAGTGCAGAAGCTGAGAAGAAGGAGAAGACGCCTAAAGGAGGCACTGCTGTAAAGGTCTGAAATCCCATTGCTCTATTTACTTTGGTAACCTAAGACAAAGTAGTCACATGCACATTTTCCCCAGGTTCGCCACATCCTCTGCGAAAAACATGGGAAATGCATGGAGGCCATGGAGAAATTGAAAGCGGGAGTTCGTTTCAGCGAAGTCGCATCACAATACAGTGAAGACAAAGCGAGACAAGGAGTAAGACCATCCTTAATTCAAGTCCTTTGAATTAACTGCTATACCGAGTTTAGTATTGTGCCAATTCATGTCTTTCCGCTGTTTTAGCTGTTTCATGTTTTGGGCAGGGTGATCTGGGTTGGATGACGCGAGGATCCATGGTTGGACCTTTCCAAGAGGCTGCCTTCAACTTGGCTGTCTCTTCCATGGATAAGCCTGTTTACACAGACCCCCCTGTCAAGACCAAATTTGGTTATCACATCATTATGGTGGAGGGAAAAAAGTAACGAGGCACAGCAATAAATTGGAACATTCAGTTTTACACTGTGCTCTATTGTGAATGTTATTACTCCAGACTCCATGAGGCATTGTGAATGAAATTAAATAACTACTTTATTTCTGTTATTTGTACACTACCCCATTATTTTTTCAAGTCGTGAGTTAATACGTAGGCGAGTCCATTAAAGGTATGAGGCTGCTTTTGATGGACAATATTAAAGTTGGAAGGTTGCACACAATATAAAATGAGTGAGTCATGCTGTTCACTTATCGTCTGGCTATGATGAATGCATGTCAGTGCCCAAGAAATATCAATAATGTATCACATGTAAAAAGAAAACCAGTTTTGACCGAGGTTCTCTGTTTGAATCTCAGCTCTGGCCATCCTGTGTGGAGTATTTGAATGATTGTTTATATGTGCCCTCTGACTGGCAACAAGTTCTGGTTGAAGTCTGGCTTTCGCCCAACTCAGTTATGAAAGGTTTTAGTGACCCTCGACGAGGTTAAGTGATGTTGCGAATTGATGGATCCAATTTTCATGTATGTGTTGCATTAGAAAAAATATCAAAAACATTTTTGACACATGAGTTACCTCGGGTTGATTTGCGGTTAGTGGGAAAGTTCTATCATCCAGGCCACTAGGTGTCAGCAGCGTGTTCTCGTGTTCAGCGAATTCCTGCTTTGACGTTGCCGAGCCTGGCTAGGTGATTGGCGAGCTAAGATGGCGGCGCCAGACGAGCCTGAATTATCGCAGGCGCAGAACGAAAAACTCATACATTTTCAGGTAAACGACGTCAAATACACGATCCAAAACCACTTTGTTTGCGGCATCATGCAATGGGGTGTCCCCGTCGAGTAGCAACTAGCACCGTCGGGCCAAACGGTCACTGCTACTTCACACAGACAACTTCGATATTGGTCAACTTCAGAGCTAACGTTGGTACCTAAGCTAGCATTAGCTTGCATATCTTACAAGTTAGCCCATTTTAAAGAGGACTTAGTTGACCTGAATCGCAGACGATCGATTGTCTTTATCAGAGACACCGACGTAATGCCCCCGTGTCAATTAAACACTAGTTTGGATTTGCTTTTCTCAGATCCTGGCTCTGGTTTCACTACATCGCCGTCTCCTTGTTTTCGATGAGTGCAGTTTATCACTATAGTCAGCGTCGAGCTGTCACTAAAGTTTTAACACATGTCTTTAAAGTAATTTCTGGCCATTTTCCATGTCATTATAATGAAAATGATCCAACGCAATCCTTTAATCCGCCGTCGTACCACAGTGCCGTTTCCTCGACGGGCAGTTAGAGAACTAGCATCTCCTTAGCTAACTTGTGTGTTGCTGCTTTGTGATAGAAATGTTGTTTGATGTTAATTTTGCAGTTTGTCAAGTACCGTTTGGCGTTTATTCTGTTTCTGACAGGATCTTACTGGCTGGGAATCAATCGATCAATGTCGACGCACATTAGAGCAGCATAACTGGAACATTGAGGTAGGTAACCTGTCAAAGCTTTCATTTACTGACAAGTCACACATTTCCCCACACCACATATATGTGAGCCACAAACAACAAACATTTGGCCTTTACGAAGATAATAATGTTCAACGTTGTAAATCTAAATTATTGTGGCTACAGTTAGGCCTAGTATAGATATGCACTGGAACAACTCACCTTCATAGAGCTTAAGATTTTTTTTTTTTTTTTTTAATATAGCCTTAAATACATGTACTGTATGCTATTTTAAACACCATATCCAATGAGCAAGCAGTAGCAGAGATTTGAGTGTGACCAATGATGATGATCCCGCCATTGGGGGTCATAGTTTTTTTCCCCCCATGTTCCTAAACTTTTTGTGCGTGGTCATTATGTGACTTTTCTTGTAAGGAGCCATAATTGAATTTTTTTTTTTGTCTTTCAGGCTGCAGTACAAGATAGGATCAATGAGGAGGAAGGAGTGCCCAGAGTATTCAACCCTCAGCCATCTAGACCATTAGAGGTCAACACAACAGACCACAGAGTATATAGTTATATTGTCTCCCGGCCACAACCCAGGGTAGGTCTGTCGTCTTTTATTGGAAAATATTACTTTTTATTGATTTTATACAAATAAGTCTCTGGAGTGCCCATCAAGTCCAAAATTAAACACCCTGATAAGATTTCCAAATGAAAGTGTTTTAATGTTTGTACACTCATGGATTTAATTGACTTTGTATTTCAGGGTTTGTTGGGATGGAGTTATTACTTGATCATGCTACCTTTCAGATTTACGTATTACACGCTTCTGGACATATTCAGGTAAGAAGAATCACATATTGACATGTATCTGGGGCTTGTGGAAATATCATAAAGAAGCGCTATCTTTTGTCTTCCAGATTTGCGCTGCGGTTTGTGAGGCCGAACCCCCGTGGTCGTGTTACAGACCCCGTTGGGGATGTTGTTTCATTTATTCATAGTTTTGAGGAAAAGTACGGTCGCTCACATCCTGTTTTTTACCAGGGAGCGTACAGCCAGGTGAGTTCAGAGATTTGCTTGCTTGAGTAATTGATTGCCACTTGCTCAGAATTGTTAAGAATTTTGTCGATTGTAGGGGTGAACAGTTACTTCAATTTTCATTGACATCGCAATGTAGTAGAATGCAAATTTCAAATACCAAAGGCTACAAATTTGAAAAACCTTTCTTTCATTTCGTTCGTTCATCGTTTGAGACTACATATTTCGTTCATTTAATAGTGTCTAGAGAAGTTCCGAACTTTAGAAGTGCAGTCCGTGTTTACATTCCATTATTTGAAACTTGAAAAGTTGAAGTGATAATGCCACAGTTTTGTTTGCATTACTGTTACTATTTACTGACTTGTTTACACCACACTTGTTTGGGAGAATTCTGTGAAACTGTGGTAGTGAACGCTTAAAAGGCTGCAAGTACGTTAACATTAGGTATATAAACTGTCTTGGCCTAGAAAATCCTATCGTTTAGTGTCACACCATTTTATAATGACTTCTCTTCTATATGTTGACAGGCATTAAATGATGCCAAACGAGAGCTCCGCTACCTTTTAGTGTACCTTCATGGAGACGATCATCAAGACACTGATGAGTTTTGCCGGTACGTGTCTTGATTCTTATTCCAATTTCCATCAAACCTCCGTTCAAAAGACATGATGTTGACGCTTGCGTCTCATTGATTGATTGATTGATTGATTGAAACCTTTATTGTCCCCTCTGGGGAAAATTAGTTGTCAAACAGCTCGTGACATTTAAAAAAGAAGAAGACAACAGAAAAAACAGAGTTCTCAATGCAATAAATATCACACACTGCTGGTCTAATAACATGCAGTGCAAGCTGGTAGTTTACTAAAGTGGATCATGTGCAGATAAAAAGTCCCAAGTCTCTAGCTCCAGGTCTCCCTGCGCCTGCGGGCCTGATTGTAGAGTCGGAGTGCAGCTGGAATAAATGACTGTCCAAATCTCTTTGTGCTCTGACGGGGGAGGACGAATCCGTTGCTGAATTTGCTCCTCATCCCCGTCAGCTCGATGTGCAGTAAATGGGAGGGATTGGCCAACATGGCCGCCAGTTTTTTCCCCCATCCTCTGTTCGACCACCGTCTCCAGGCTGTCCAACCTGGTCCCCACCACAGAGCTGGCCTTCTTCACTAGCTTGTTCCGCCTGGTAGCAGATGTTGCCTCCCCACCAGGCCACGGCGAAGAACAGGACACTGGAGACCACTGACTGATAAAATGTTCTCAGTAGCCTATTACAAACATTAAACGACCTCAGCCTTCTCAGGAAAATATGCTTGTTAGCATTTTGTTGTCTCCAAAGGTTCTAAAAGCATATGAGCCTTTTTGTTTTTTAAGAAGAGGTTAATTTTGTGCTCATCTGTTACTCTGTAGCTCCACATTATGTACAGAAGAGGTGGTAACCTTCGTCAACACTCGAATGCTGTTCTGGGCATGCTCAACAAGCAAGCCTGAGGGCTACAGAGGTAAACAATTGGTCCTATTTTACTCAACATTCAGCAGCAATAATGACGGTGTGTTGTTTTCAGTTGGGGACAAAGGGAAGTATGAATCTGGGAAAGTGTGTTCTTGGTTTTGCTACTGTTCCTCGAAGTTGGACTCTATCTGAGTCTGAATCAGTACAGTTCTCCTCCACTATAAACTCTAATCATAATAATTACAGGCCCTTGTGACCAAAATTAGGCAACATTTGAAAATGCAAAAAAAAAAAAAAAAAAAAAAAAAAAAACTACTTGTTGTAGGACTTGGCCTGTTACACATTTGTGCCAATTGTATAAAATGAGGTGAAATTTACAGACAAGGTTGACATGTTTTAAAACTTCCCCGATGTGTGTTCATGTCTTATTTTCACAGTGACAATATCAACTGCAAGTCGCAGTGTCACCTCCTAAGTGCTTTTGTCCATTCCATTTAGTTTCCCAAGCGTTGCGCGAGAACACTTATCCATTCCTGGCCATGATCATGCTGAAGGACCGCAAGATGACAGTCGTCGGCCGCCTTGAGGGTCTCATCCAGCCCGGGGACTTTGTCAGTCAGCTCACCTTCATTATGGATGCCAACGAAACGTATCTGACGTCTGAGCGCCTTGAACGGTACTGACAATAGCGCAACAACTCAACAAGAGTCTGTGCAAGAGTTGAAAGCTCAACATTCAGATGCATGCTTTTACTTGACATGAGATAGGACTGCGAATGGGCAAACCACAATTGAGTTTTTTTTTTTTTAACTGTATTTCAAACTGAATTCTAGTTTGAACCTCATGTTTATGATGAGGGTTGTTTCAAGAAGCTGTTAGTGACAACGCTTAATGTATGTATATGTAATATATGTGTATGTATGTATGTATAGGTACTGTACTGTACAAAATATTGCCTCTGCAATATAGGTTAGGTGCAAAAGATGAACCGCGTCAAAGCAAGGATTCACTGTGGGTGAATGTTTTATGTTTTCAGAGAGGAGAGGAGTCAGACCCAAGCACTAAGAGAACAGCAAGACATGGCGTACCGTATCTCCCTTCTTGCCGACCAGGAGAAGGACCGAAAGAAGCGGGAAGAGGAGGAGCAACGGAGGCAAGAGGAGGAGAAGGTCCGGCAGTGCGCTCTCGCAGAAGAGAGGAGACGACGAGTGAGTCTCACTGTGTGCATCATGACTCATAAGGTCTATTAAACGAACAGTCCGGGTCACACTGCTATCGTATTTCACCAGACACTGGAAGAGGAGAAGGAGAGGAAGTCTGAATGTCTCCCACCAGAGCCGCTTGCGGACGATCCAGAAAGTGTCAAAATAGTGTTCAAGTTGCCCAATGACACGCGGGTGGAAAGACGATTCCTCTTTGGGCAGTCACTTACAGTGAGTCCACACTCGGGGGCATGTCTTTTGTGTATGCCAAATCTGGACCCAGTACTTAAGATTCTTTTTATTTAATAATTCATGTTCGCAGCCAAGTTTGAATTAACCACTTGACATTCATGCAAAAAAATATATATATACGTATACCTTTGAATTTATAAAAGTGTGGAGCTGCCATTGTAGAGTAAAATTGTAATTATATGATTTTTTAAAAATATTTTTAGTGCATGATTTCTGTTCTTTATTTTTTCCATAATCTCATGGGCTTTTGCGTGGCCAATGAAGAGCAACCTCGTTATCAGCGTACTGGAAAGTTTTCTTAATCATTCCAAATTGTCAAGGTTGTGAACAAAAAATCTTCTCTGTGTTATGTCAAATTTATTTTCAATTAATTTTTCAATTTCCTGAAACATAGTTACAAGATGGCCCACATTTTATTTCAAGTCTGTTGTTAATGTCTTTACTACAATATATATCATGTATTCATTATGTTTTTACTTTCTCAGGTAATCTATGACTTCCTGTTCTCCTTGAAAGAAAGCCCGGAGAAGTTTCAGATCGTCACCAATTTCCCTCGCCGGGTGCTACCCTGCCTTCCGACCGAGGAGCAGCCCAACCCTCCCACGCTGAAAGAGGCAGGACTTAGTCGTTCCGAGGTCCTTTTTGTTCAGGATCTTACGGACGATTAAAACATAACACCACAAACAAAAAGACCTCAAGCCACTTCTGTGTGGGAACATCTGTACCCCCCTGTTTTTTTTTTGTTCTTTTTGGTTGAATGGCCACTATGGGATCATTGAGTAGAAATCTGGACTCATGTAAAACTCCCCTTGGGCAGGGTTCCCAGTAGCCTGGAAAGTCTTGGATTTTATTAAATAAATATTTCTTGAAGTTCTTCCTCGAGCATTTTCTATCCTCGGAAGTCTCATCATGTGTATCAGATGACTGTTCATCTTATCTTTACCCACAACTGCAGTAGTAATTGAAGAGCCTGGTGATTCCTTCACTTAGAAAGTACTCATAACAACTAGCTGAACCTCTCGCTTAACCAGATGCATGACCAAAATGACCTTAGAGTACCTATTGAGCTACTGGGAAATGAAGACTTTCGAAAGCCTTAGCTTTGTTTTACTATTGTAAAAGAAACGTTTGGCAGATGGACACTTGAGTTTACTTTTTTTAACCTCTATATGAATCATTAGATGAAGCAAGATTTAGACTTAATCGTAACATGGGAACCCTGTTTTAAACGAGTGACCTGTACATAAGTGTTCATAAATATGGACCTCCCCCAATTCATCTGTGTCATTAAATGACCAGATGCATGTTGACTGTACAAAGCAGGCTGAAGTTTCACAGAAGGGGCCACGGCTTTTTTCATGAGGCATTCTCTGCTAGTCTGCCATCATCAACGCTTTGTTTGAAATCTCCGAACAAGCTCTTGTAAAGATGTAATTTCCCCCCAACTATAAATTTGAAATAAAATTAAATGTGGGTTTATTGAACACTTGTGGTTGTTGTCACAGTTTGAAATGAAACAAGCATAGTTGTATATGTAATACATTTATTAGTGAACAACCCTCTCCAATCAGCCACAACAATTAAAAAAAATATGATTGCACTACTTGGTAAAGCATAACTAGCAACTTTCATTTAAAAAAAGTACAAATCTTAAAAAGTTCAAACAGTATACAGATGCATATAATACACTAACTAGTTCATGTTAAATGCTACAAACAATGATTCCAATGGAATGAAAAATCAAAACAACCATTTCCTCTAAGTAATATATATATGTGTGTAAATATATATATTAGTTTCCGTCCCCCCGCAATACAAACATGGAGAAATGAGGTAACTGTAAATGTGCAAGTACCAAAGCAAAAATATATTTGCCTAACACACAACACGTGCCCCTGGCTCTGTTGGTGGGTGGGCTGAGGACCCTTTTTAACAACCAAGGAGGGTAAGAACAGTAAACCAAGATCCCACCACAGCCCCCCCCCCAAAAAAAACAATCATAGGTAAACCTTAAATGGCATCTATAAAGCAATCAATCACAAATCCAACAATTTTTAGCTGCTTATTGGAACACTTGCTTTTTTTGCACCAGACAAGATGTGAGATTATTGAAGAAAGTTAACAGAAAGACTACAAGACTCTATTCTGTGTTGTCTTAATCATAAACTGCTTCAGTGGGAGGTTGTTTTTTTTCCTTAGTGGGGTGGCTAGATAATGTCAATTTATTAGATACTCCCAAAAATAAGCGCTAATATCAAACATGAAATACGTGTGAACAATACATTTTAAGATATTGATACACTGAGCGCAAGTGCCCAAGAGGCAGGTACAGTACTACACTGGCATATGTATGACAACACTTAATTTTTTTTAAACCCTTAAACTATAATTATAATGATTTCCACTGGGCTATTAGTATAACATGCTTTAAGAATACATGAGATCCATGACAAACTATTGCATTCACGCAAGTGAGTTTTTGTAGCTAAAAGCAAAACATCTAGCACCTTGTCACTATGGCTTTTTGATCAAACTACAGTAGTCTCAGAGCAGGTTGTTTTCAGTCATTAGGGCGATAACACAACGCATGTTAAGAATTGATGGATCCAATCCATTTTTTTCTCACAACAAAATGAAGTTAGCGCAATAAAATCTTGTAGTCATTCAGTTCTATTATTAGAAATATGTGCAGTACAATGCATGGCAGTTATCAGCTGAGCGATAAGATCCAAACCTCCAGAAGCCGACTTGGAATTGGATAACAAGCATGCATATTGTGCGCCGGTAAATAGGTCCCCAGTAAATTTGAAGCTGTCCTTCACACGCTTGCTTGCCTCTCTTTCTTTTTCGCTCTGTCTTTTTTTGTAAGCATGCAAACACCTTCTGGAGTGATTAGGTAGGAGTGTGCGCACATTGAGAAGTTGGACCACAGCAAAAAGTCAAACTGGTTTGTAAAATGACTTCGGTACGTTGCCTTTTTTTTTTTTTAAGTTGTTTTTATTTCCTTTTGAAAACATGCCTTGTCTTTAAACTGTGTACTATTTCAGACATAAGAGCATATAATAATTGCTTACAAGAAATTATTTGTGGTCAGAGGAAAATGACCAACACAAATTCAGCTCCTTTTCATGGCATCCTTCCCATTTGACAGACTCGTTCGTCCTGTATCCTCATATACCGAGTGGCCCTGAGTATTTTTTTTTTTTAAATGTACAATATAGCCTGCGAATAGATATGTATGTACACGTAGATTAATTCTCAAAGCTGTGGGTAGAACTCATTAAATGGCTTCTTTTTTTTTCTTTTCTTTTGAAGATGGCACACACGTCAAAGACTCACATTCACTTAAGACACTGAAGTAAAGAAAAAGGCAAGATCCCTTTACACGCAAAAGCAACGCTTACAACTGCCTGTTAGTGCTTGCTATTTTTTTTTCCTCAAAAAGTCGCAAAACAAGCGGGAAAATAGAAGTCCAACAGCGTTTCCACACGACTGAACACCAGTGACATCTATGACATTCTTCTGTCTTCAAATCTAAACGCATTCACACACAAGTTCTACATACACATTATTTTTCCTCCAAAACCACCATTAAGCTGATGACCACGTTACCGGAAGATAAACACAAAACATTGTTAGTGCTCCCAACACGTTCTCCTTCAACTCATTTTCTCAAAGAGATTACAAAATAATAAATAAAACCTTTTTATAAATGGTGAAAATGACACAGTATTTGCCAGGATTAGTAATAGGTTTGTGCTTGTCAAGGTCATATAAGAAGGCAGGTCTAACATCTGGAAAAGTAGGCGATATCTATATATTAGATTTGGCTCACAAACAAACAAACATCGATGGCCACGTCTTCCTCAATCAGGAAGAGTAAAAAGTCCATTCAAAAGCCACCCCTTTGCAACAGATTGCTGCCCGGATGGGACAACTTGCATCCGTTTCAATGCTCGTTTTCCCAAATAAAGCAAGCTGCTCTTTTCGTATGCCTCTACTGTTTTTTTCCCCCCTCAAGTTGGTTCATTTTGGTGGTAATGCTTGGTTTAAATATTGCTAGTCAGAATCAACAGTTCATGCAAATCCCAGCATGCCGCCCTGTATCCAGTGGTTACACAATACATTGGCTCTGTGAACAGGACAAACGCACATACGCGCACATACGCACGCACGCACGCACGCACGCAGATAGCTGTAGCGCTTGTGCAGTTAGTTACACTCAATGACTTCGAAGTGATCCGGTCCGTGAAACCGGAACATCTTTTTGGATACATAAGTTCCAGAAAGGAGCGTGTGGCAGACGCGCATCACTTGCAGTCTAAAAGCTTAGGCTTAACAAAAGAGGGCTAAAGGATCGATCGAGTATTGCAGGACATACATATGAAGCAGTCGGTTTCGCCGGCACTAACATGCATCTACGGTGCTTCTCCACGCATCCTGTTTGTCTTGAATCGCGTCCCGCCTCCCATTCTTCACCACTAAATTCAACTAATGCAACCCTGTAAACAAAAGCAGCAAATAATGCGCACGGATGGGGAAACTCTTTGGAATCTGCAACAAGGAAGTGGGGAGGCCAGATAAAAAAACAGCTGGTGATCCCAGCGCTCCGCCTTCTGGCTGCAGCGGGACTTTTTTTTTTCTTTTTCTTCACAAGACTCGGGACAAATGAAGCACAGCAGAGGTACCGGGGCCTCCGGGAACCATCGCGGATTGCTTATTATTTAGAAGGTGGGTTGTTAGCGGTGGTTAGTTAGTGGCGGGTGTCCACAGCTTTAGGACTAACTCTGGCACGGGCGAAGCTTTTCCCACTCCGCCTCTCACTCCGCCTCTCGGTGCACGTCCGATGCGTCAGCCCGGCAGATGGGACAAGTGCGATTGGTCTGGAGGGCAAGTGGAGCAAAGTCACGTACCAAGACACCCCAACTGTATCGTGATCGCGCCATCTTACCTTTAACCATTTGTCCACACATTTGGCGTGGAATTCATGGTTGCAGGGTAATACCCGAAGTAGCTGCCTACACTCAAAGTCACTAAAGCACACAACACACCTGAGGAAAAAAAAAATACAGCGTTGCAAACATGGAAAGTGAATGAAAACCCATTTTAATCGTGAAGTGAATTTGTCACAATCGTTAGCAAAAAAGCGGCGGACATCAATACTGGCAAGAAAATGACGCGGGGGGGGGGGGGGGGGGGGGGGTGGGGGGGGGGGCGTCTTGAATACACTTCAATGAAAAATTGGGCAAAGAGAAATGGGTGGCTTACAGCGTTTGCTCCGATAGATGAGTCTCTGAGCTGAACCTGTAGGAGGGAAGTTGCTCAATGTCGGCCTTGGTGAGTCCTCGTGGCTTCGCTTCACCCAGCCTCTCGGCCAGATTCAGTAAAGCCTGCAGAGAAAATCCACTCTTAAATGGCTTGTATAGTGTACAAAAAGTGGGATTCCTACAAAGTGTACTTAAAGAAGTGCTGAGTCTGTGAGTAAATTGCTTTTATCTTTAATAACATTGCTGAGGGGAAAAACGAAATTATTATTTTTTGCACCGTCCAAATGTATGCAAACAACCTACTATATTATATTCACATGTTTTTGAGATATACTCTGTTGGAACTACACTTGTACGTACCATTGTGTTCCAAAATCTTGAGCCATAAAAGGATGGCCAACTCACCTCATAGTTCTCCATTTCCACGTCATCCACATCAAGGTCGAGACTGATGGCTGGGCCCACTGCGGTTGGAGGCACGGGAAGCATTGAGCTGCGCAAAGAAAGAACAACAAACGGTTAATGCAGTCCCTAGCAAAAGCATAGGCCAGTGACACACGTGCACTGGTCACGTCTTTCTCGGGATATGATCTTTGTCCACACTTACAGGAAGTAAGGGAGGAAGCCTGGGTAGTAGGATGGAGGCGGCGGGGGAGGAGGGAGAGGCTGCTGCAGCCTGTATCTCTGTCCACTTGCTCGCCGGGGCAGCATGTGGGGGTATGGCTGGTGCAACAAAGAATCGTGGATTAAAATGCGTACAAACATGAGACATGACATTGGATGACAATAAATAAATAAAATGCGTTCTTCAACGGATATAACGCTGATAAGTGCTTTTACATATTTTTTTAATGCTTCTTCTCATCACACTAATGACACTTCCTAATCCACATCATATATAATGGTTAAATTGCAAATCACTTGGGGGAAAGTTGCATCCACTGGGGGAAGATAATGTGGACTGTGTGTGAACGCCCAAACAGAGGCCTGCTACTTACCACTCCGAAGGGAAGCTCCTGATGCAGAGGCTCTTGAGGAAGATACTGTATGGGCAGAGAAGGAGGCAGCGCTGGTGGGTGGTGTGAGGGAGGGTAGGTGAAGGTTCCCAATGGGTGCTGGTCCCCTCTTAGGTCAACTTCATTCTCTACCCTCTGTAGAGGCTGAACACAATCAGCTCAATTAGCAAAAAGCCTTGACAGAGTTGCTGGCGGCTGGTGAGGACTACTCACCATGCGTGGGTGCTGAGGCTGTAAAGGGACAAACTGGCTCAGAGGAGCAAGGTGCGGCGGCTGGTGCGGGGGTACAGGTGGGCTTGGGTGCAATACAAAATGTTCGCTGGAGATCAGGGGTGGGAAGGCTTGGTAAGACACCGGCAGATGCTGCATGGTACATGCTTGTATGAGCTGAGCGGAGACAAAAGCACAGCAAGAGAACCATATTTATGTACACATACATACTTCACACTCATCTTCCACCAGTTCTAAAAATGCCTTTTTCATTGTTTTCAAAAACATGCTTTAGGTAGGGCTGGGCGATGAGACAAATGTAAAGGAAAGCTTGCTGAACTCTTTCATGATTTTCTTGTCTTCATTCTATGGTCGTGCTGATTCTGATTTCAGCTTAAGGGATTCATCAATCAACAGAACAATTGGACATACTGGAGCACACGACTTGCCGCAATGAGCTGAGGCACATTAAATTCCCTCTCAAGCGTGATGTGAAGGAGAACAATATGTAGTCATTAATGTCAAGATGACCCACTCCACACTACAACTCCTCCAAGCAAAATCACACAATAATCTAATCTGCAGAAATTCAGAGCAGAATCATCCCATTCCATTTAAAGTTACAATAAGTAAATTAGAAATTTCTTTGAAATATTCATTTTATAAAAGTACAATACTTTTATTTTTATCCATTTAAATGTATTAACCATCATGAAGAATCTTTTTCACTGCGCAGTGAACATTTCTTTCCTTGTTCCTTCCTTCCATGAGGAATGAAAAACAAATGTAGGAGGGAATCACAACAAGATTCCCATTCAACAATTTGTTTTTCCACTTGCTAAACTACGAAGGGACAATTTGCACGTTAGACACATCGCACAACCCTGGTTAAAAGCATGTCATCGATATACACCAAGTGACAATATTACATAAGCGAACAGCACCAACAGTGTTGCCCCAATGCCAGGCATGTTCAGGCAGCACAGAACACAACTTAAAACGACTTCATTTCGTCGACAACAAATTCATGCCACTAATGTTTCTATTTCACAAAACACATTGTATCTTATCAGGAAAAAAAAAAGACAGACTGCACGGTTGCTATCGAGCGCTACATGAAAGCCACTGACATTTGGGCTTTCCCCTTTCAAACTCACAGGAGGAGGAAGGCAGCAGAGCAGAGAGAGCTGTCCGCTGAACATTACCGAGCATGCTGGGAGCTGCTGAGTGTTGCATCCCGGTAAAGGCTGCCCGGTATGGATGGGAAATCCGTGGGTCGTCACCGTCGTAACAGTGTATGATATTGGAACAGATCCCTGGGGCATCTGAAATAAGAGCAAAACAAAATGGAAGTGGACACACATCCACAGGAAACCGCATGGGTGCGTTTTTAAGCGTGTTAACAAACATGCCAGGCTTCTAGGCAGCAATAGTTAGCCAAATACTGTCCAATCAGAGGGAGCGTCTATCTTCTGCCGATGTAAATCTCCGGTTGCGACTAACCACACCTAAACGCCACTATCGCTGGGGATTTTTAGAAGCCTTCATTTTTAATTAAAAAAATAATAATATCGCCTGTTTCCCAAAAAACAAAACAAAACGGCGGCACACCGGTGAAATAATTGCTGGCCCCCGCCTACCTGCTCATGTAGATCCACCATGATGGGGCTCTGCTGGGGTAGGTGGGCCGCAGGGTGAAGCATGCGTGGCGCTGTGCTGGTGTGGCTATATTGTCTGGATTCATCTAAAGGAACCGGTCGGTGATGTTGGGAGAAAAGCAGATGGCGGTTTTCATCCTGGACCAGGGAAGTGTGCAGCACAGGTCTGTCTCGTAGCCCCCACTGGCGTCTCACTGGTGGACTGTCGTGTCAGAAAACAAAAGATGCAAGATATCACACACAAATTATTCAATTTCATGTGCAGTAGGATTGGCGTACGCAAAAACTATTGAAAAACAAACAAAAAACTGCACAACATACTGTATTCAACTGTACCTTCTCCTGAGATGCACAGGGGCGTTACAGGGCTCTCCAAGGAACCTCCTCGGGTTCAAGGGGGCTGTTGGGGGCAGCCTATTTACTGCTACTTCCCATGGTCGCATTGGTGACGTCGTGCAGACGAGTCACTCTCTGGGAAAGGAAACTACACAGTGGAGGAGGCACTTGGATGTTGCCTCCGATTGTCTTAACCCTGAAAAAAAGAAGAGACTATTTTATTTCACAAAAATCCAGACAATAAATAGTGATGTTCCGATCAAGATTTTTTTATCTTCAGTGGTTGATTCTGCACCAAGTGGAACAACATGTTCAGACTGTTTGTCCATTCATTAATTTCCATTAGTGATTGTCCTAGTCAGGGTCTTGGGCAGGAGCCCATCGCAGATGACATTAGGTCACAGGCAGAGTATACCTTGGACCAGTCACCAGTAAACAACTATTTTCATTCACACCAATGGAAAATTTTGCATTTTCTATTAGCCTAGCATACATATTACTGGAATGCGGAAGGAGGTCAGGGGGAAAAAAAAATAAAATAAATGCCCGAAATTAACAATGGTGTGCTTGTTTCAGGGTCGCCCGTAATAAAATAAAACTTGACCATTCGGAATACACCCTGACCAAAATACACCCTGATTAGCATCATGGCAGGTCTCATTGTCTGCTGGTTGTCACCACTTCACTGATTTGTGATGAGTACTTTGAAATTCATTTATCTGTCTGCTGTTAGTTTGCCCATCAACTCGCTACACACTCCAGCGAGAGGAGGACTCTCAAGGTGGCAAAAAAACATGAACTCTGCAACCACAGTAGTTTCTGACATCCTTAAAAGTACCAGGGACCAACAAGTACTCCGTGGAGAGATAAAAAGCCAATAGTCTCCAACTCCAGACCATAACTCAGCCATTGTCAGTTAACTGTAGAAAATTAGAAGCCTGAAACAACAAACTCCACTCCAAGATTGTCAAAGCTAGGATTCAAGCTCAATCTTAAAACTCGTCGTCTGCATATATTCACATGCAAAACATTCCCCAGTCTGAAATTCGTAAATTATTTAAATCCTGTAGTATTATATTCATCAATTGGTGTGCAAAAATAATAATACAAATTTTTAAACAACAACGTCCGTCCTCGGGGCATAATAGGGGTCGCTGTTACATGGCTGAACAAAAACATGGAAGCCATGTGCTCACGAGACAAAGCGACAACAAAAGCTGCAGCGGCAATCGCCTCTCTTCCATTTCGCTCCAATTTATTGTTGCACAACTTTTTCGGATTATCGCACGAAGCTGTGCGCGCACAACCGGCTGTCTTCGAGACAGGACCATGGCGGCAGCTGAGGGCTCCTTTCTGATTGGGATAAGTCGATGTCCCCTGTTGAAGGAGAGATGAGCTAGCAACATTAGCAAAGCTATGCTAACGCTTTGTCCAACCTAGCAAGGACAGTCGGCGAGCACGGGATATAGTGTTCAAACAAAAACAAGTGTCTAAAAAAAAAAGGGTTGCACAAAAGAGAAGTATCCACCCGGTATGCACGAATCTCAGTGGTAATACGAGTTAGTGTAGCTTAAGCGCTTACTTTCGTGGCTAGTTTGGGCGCTCCGTGAGAAGAGATGGCAGGTGTTCCAGCTTGCAAAATACCGTCTCCCATCCACTTATCCTTGTGTATGACAGCCTCCAAACGACATATGTCACTCGATACGATATCGTCCTACGAATTCAGTCCAAAACCATTTCCTTTGCCAATAAATATCCCCCAATCTGCTAGCGGACGGACGGTCCTGCTTGCTATACTGCTAACAGACGCTTTCCTTTGGCAGCGGAGGGGCTACGTCTCCCCAGCAACCGTAAACAATAAAATAAATCCACCTGTTAATAGTAGCGTATTCCGAGTAGCTCTAATGATACTAAAAGAAATAACAAGTTATTCTTTTGTAATCGAAGAAAGAAAATCCCGATTGCCGCGTGCACGCTCGCAACACTGCATTGTTTTTGCGAAGCCAAGCCCCCTGTGTTCGATTAGCCAATCACAGCGCGACGAACACAGACAGCAGACGTCGAGACAGCGATGGATGCTACGTACCAACAAACGTTTGTTTTCCGACATGGAAACAAAAGATCCCCGCGATTAACAAGTGGCTCAACAACAAGTTTGTAGTAACGTTAGTGTTAACATACTTGATCAACCAATGCGTGTTTGAAAAGTGTGCCTACGCTGTTATTCAAGGACTATAAATACTTTGTTTAGGTTGATTATGAGTACAGTTACATTATAGCGACAGAACAAACTAATCTGGCAAACGCAACATACTTTGTAAACACCGTTTGATGCCACTTCGAAGAAATGCCATCACAATTGTACGTGAACGTGAAATTATTAGTAGAACATATTTTTAACCGGTTCTCCCTGAGAATTATTATGAGATAACAATTAACAGTGCTACCGGAAATTAATGTTCAAATGCTTGTTGCTATGACTGGAGGCCACGGTGTCCGATGAGGACTATCCAGTCGGTTATGTAATTTTGCACTTGCATGATCAAGGCAAAAAAAAAAAAAAAAAAAAAACACCTTCAATTTCCTCCAACATTTTGCACACCGGCAAATGTAGCATGGATTGTTTTACACACGACAATGTTGTTATCATCGCTATGGGCCCCATAGCATCACTGTCCGGCCCAGTTAGTGTGTTTACAGTTAATAAACGCCGTCATTCCAAGGTTTTAGAACATATTCCATCATCGGATGTCAAGTCAACATCAAACCACGTAAGGCTCACCGATAAAAGGCTGTTTTGCACGTAAACACAACATCGCAGTCAGCAGCAAAACAAGGAGGGGCTGTGGAGTATGGAGGCTGAGCCCAATGAGCGGCATAATAACAACACGTTTTAATTTACAGTCTCAGGCAACATTTCTAACAATCTACCCGCGGTATCTCGTTCGGACAAAAGCGTCATTACCTGATTGTTAATGTGCAAACATCCGATCGCTGATATTTCCCTTCACATTTCGTCAGTCATGCAGCAAGTCCTGTGGTAAAATGTCCCCGCGTGGAACATTGCGTGATTTACACCTCTGCTGTAACAAAAACGCGCTACAAATGACAGATCTCATCAGACATCTCGAATGACCTCGTCGTGTGTGCACACAATGCGACTTGTCTTTGCTGTGTGGCACGTTCATTCTACACACGCCATTTTCTGGTTTTGAAAGTCGTAGTCCTGCCCACTGCTGTCTTGTTCCCCCTGCAGCGACCTGCACTTCCTTAAACTAGACGTACATACCAGAAAAATCAATCAAGATAGAAAGAACTATATGAGCCGACTAAAAACACACTTCTTGCATTTTATGGCGTACTTTCCAGTGCTGTGCATTCAAATATATATGCAGATGATGGTTGTTTTGAAGGTTTAGCTGTTCACTTGACCACGTCTGTACCGCATTACTATGTAAGTGTCGCTTTGGTTCGCTGATGTAAAGGAGCAGCACGAGTAATGCCCACACCTTCAAAATGGCCAATTAGTAGCGGTGCATTTTGATGCCAATGACGGAAAGCTGTGAACACACACAAAAAAAAAGTTGAAATAACAGTATTTTTTTGAGAGTTTTCATTGGATGGGTAGATGATTCCTCTGGGTGGGCACGGCTTAGGAAACGCCCACCCGAGGACACGCCCCTGACATTCACCTGTATTTCGTGCTTTTCTGGACATTCTGTAGGCGACAAGGTATGCAATATGCAGTGCATGTAATACTTTATATTGCATGGATGTAGTAATTTAATTGGTCCTTCTCAAATACAACGATATCTGTTCTTATCAGAGATGACAACAATTTAACAAAAGTTGCCTTTTGCCTTAAATATATCAAGTCAAGACAAATTTATTTATACAGCCTTTAATCACAAAAACGTCTCAAATGGCCACAATTAATATTTATTCTCGACATCCCCTGATCTTAACCCCTAGGAGTCCAAGGACAAACTCACAAAACCCCAAATGAGAAACCTTGAAAATGTAGATGGCAGGATCCCACTTCCAGAATGAGCCGGTTGCAATGGATGCAGAGTAGACAACATTTAACACACAATATATATATTTGATTTGAATTGAATTGGATGTTGTTCTTATGTTCTTGTTTCAAAATCAATGATGACGTCAACATTACACAAGTAGAAGATTGAGTTTCCCTTTATCGGAAGGGCTTCAGCAGCCTTTTATAACCACCACACCCTTTTAATTTGTCTTTTGATTGCGGAAAGAGGCGCGCCAGTGATGTGTTCAGTACCAAAAGTCATAAACCAAAGTCTATTGGATAAGATTAAGGGGAGAATACACAAATGCCATCCATAATTCTTAACTTGTTTTCCATTGTCAATGTAAAAGACAGTATTGTTGTAATTTGTAAATAACCTTGATAGTGGCTCATTTTATTCTGAGCACTTTCTGAGGTAACCAAGATGTTTTGTTTTAAAACCATGTTGATATGGATGTTACAATATCAGATCCATTAACATTTTCTGGTATTTACCCTCTGTTATTATGTAATCTATTCAAATAACAGTAACCCTGTTTCTTAGAGTTTGAGCAACATACATCATGTATTCCTTGTACAAAGTTGGAGTTCAAGTAAAATAAAAAAAAATAACAGAACCATAATCATGAAAACTATATACAAAGGTATGCCTTCCCTGTCCACCATGGTCAGCGTGTTTGTTAATGTGTATTCTTTTTTAATATGCTAATCATGTTAAACTCAAATTGTGTTTGTTTTTACATTTAAGCCATGTTTGATCCTAAAGATGACATGACCTGGTAATTGTGGCAAAACAATACATTGTCACAAAACGGGGAAGGGCTGTGCTTTTGTTATGAAACAAAATGGTGGCTTGTGAATGAAGCCAGTGTGTATCAGTGCAGAGAGTGTTTGTGTGAACCTCTTTATTTGGGAGGGCTTTATTGGGAGGAGCTCATTAGAGAGGTCTTCTGGAAAGTGATTCATCAGAATGCTTGAATGATCATACAAATTGTAATGGGCCAAGCTCCCATGTTTGACCAGTGGGAGCCCTTTTGTTGTGGTGTTTCTACATCGGACCCAGTATGGAACCTTGCCATGTCGTCCTGCTGACACGGCCCATCTCTCACGATTCCCCGGCCACATATTAGGCAGACAAAACAACAGTGGGAAACTTGATCAGGTGTCTACGTTTACATTTAGTGAGTTGCTTTTTTGGTGTTTTTATTACCTCTGCGCCCATGGAGGAGGACTGTTGCCACGTGAATAGCTTTTGTATATGTTAATCATTTATATTTATAGAGGCGGTTATCACTAGAAGGAACAGGAGCCAAAGGTCTCCTCATCCCATTTGAGAAAGAAAAGCCATCTGTGCGTCTTGCCAGGTAAGTCTGATTACAGCATTTTAAAATCGAATATGATCTACAGCTTACTTTTCATCATCAAGACTCAGTATTTATATATAGATTCATTATATTTGGTTATACAACACAGTTTACAAAATCAAATGTGATCCACTGCTTATTATTCATCATCAAGAGTTGTTATTTACATATAGATTCATTGTATTTGGTTATACAGCACAGTATACAACTGTTGATTAATTCACCAGAAATAAACTTACTGATTTTGTATCAAGCAAGTTCAGTCATTTTACGGTTATTACGCACACTCCCATTGTTATTGCAGCAACCCAACATAGTGACGACGCAACATTGTTAACAATTGGTTGCGATAGCCAAACATGCTTTGTGTCCATCTTATTTAAGTCACTGATGGCATGGTTTAGTGACAATTAGATTTTCTTTTAATATTTTCAATGTAATTGCTAGGAAGGTATTTATATCCATCCATTTTGTACAGTGAGTAGTTGTAGATTACCATTTACAGTATAGAAGCATTTAGGGAGTTGCATTCTATCCCAGCTAACATCTGAATAAAGACAGGCGACACCCAGCCACCTGACCACCATTCGCTCCACCACAGAGCCCACACTGCCTACACAGAAGTCAGGTGTCTGTACCATTACACAATTAGTAACTTATTTTATACAGGATTATAAAATTTTAGCAATATAAAATATGCCATTCAGCGATAACATGTTTGTTGTTGCTTGACTTTACAATGATTATAGTTGCATTACAATCATGCTCTTCCTTTAAAACACAGGGCAAAGCATTTTGAATGTGGGGTTAAATTGAGGTAAAAATCAGATGGAATATATACATACACTCAATCAAAATATGAACCTCAGCAGATACGCACAGAAGGAAATCAAATCAAGTATTTTTCTTTTGACTGACATCAGCCAGAAAAGCAGTCAAAGGTAGATTATTATTTGTATTTTTATTTTCACAGCCATGGAGTGTATCCCTGGAGGCTTTCTGCTGTTTTGTGTCATCAGCCTAATTGATGGTGTGTGTTTGTTTCTTAAATAATTTATCAGGAGAGAGTGATAGTATACATCACTTTTAATAATTTTGTTTTGTTTTTGTAGCAAAAAACGCTCCTACAATTCACAATGACCTCACTAAGCTGTGTGAAGACATTCCAAAAGGTAGGTTTTTCTACATTTGGTTTGCTTTTACCACATTGTTACCACTCAACTAATTACTAACTTTGGATCACAACATTTCCACAGATCACCTTGCATTCAAAATAGATGCCACGGATAAGGATAATGATAGACTGACATATTCACTTTCTGGGGAATATCGTATATACTTCAGGGTGGACGAAACGAACGGAGATGTGTTTATTGCAAGAACGCTTGATAGAGAGGTATATGTTATTTTTTATTTGTTTTTAAATTAACATACATACGATTAAATTAAATTGGCCTGAGTATTATCACGTATTCTCTCTCTCTTGCTCTTTCTCTTTCTAGAGTGTTAATGTATTTCCACTCGGAATTTCAGTTTCAGACGGTGACTATGTTGTGAGTAACTCGGAACACTTTTTTTTTTTTTAAATCAATAAGATATCAAATTAATTTGCATTGCACACTGTTTCAGGCAACCAAAGAAATAGAGATACTTTTGAGGGAAGCCAATGACAATAAACCCATATTTGAAGTCACTAATTTTGATACCCCAGTGAAAGAGGTTTGTCAGACGTATTTTATTGAGTTATCTTAATTCAGATCTTTTTTTTTAAATTAAACATGTATTAATCATGTTTGTGCCTGTATCAGCCTGATGTCTCCAATACTCTAATTACATTGTATGATAAATTATGTTCACCAATCATCAATTATGTAAACAAGGATGCTATTATTGGACTACATTATTATTGCTATCATCAATCATTTTCTGTAAAAATTGTTATTGTTATCTGATAATTTCTTCCCTTGCGTTTTCTTAGAATACAAAAACAGGTACAAGTCTGTTTAAAGTAGTGGCCACTGATTATGACATTTCACAAGGTGGTCAGGTTACATACAGCATCACTGATGTGAGTATGATCCCTAATTTACAGTATGTCTATCAAAATGTTATTCTACAGTTTTCCATTAACTTCAGTCAATTGCAATTTACGCTTCATTTTCCAGGTTACTCCGAGGGATGGATTGAATCTGTTTAGTATTGCTCCCATAACCGGTGATGTCACGTTGACCAGGGCATTAAATTACACTGGACTGAATCGTTATTATAGGCTGCAAATAAATGCAACTGTGAGTATTCGTTCAATCGGTTGGATGTTAGATAATATTGGATGATTTAGAAAGACATACCACATGCATCATAAACTATCTTGAGCCTCTATATTTATATAATATTTGTGTTTTTGAAACACCTCAAAGGTCTATTTTTGTGACCAACGCAAATCTGGTGCTGCACATGGCGTGAATCAGTGAACAAGCGTGTTTGTCCGAGTGTTGGTAATCTCATAGCTGCGCGGAAGTTGGTGTATTAATAAAGGGGTGGTTGCTCCGTTGAAGGAGTGAACAAAACCGACTCCATTCACTGCCAAATCAAGTGGCTCCTACCATTCTCTTTAGATGTAGCATACTCACATCTCGCATGGAGACATCTCTGTGAGCTAAAGGATGCAACGATCCATGCATGACTGGAGCATTGTCACTGCTCTTTGTTGGTGTGGAAACAGACAATGTAAGCGGGAAGCCTCGTTAAATACGAGAATGAGCAAGTGATAATCGATGGTGACACGTCCGCAAATATGTCTGCGGACAAAGACAAAGATTTGAAATATCTGAATTACTTGGAAAAGCAGGACATTTTTGCATTTACTTTGTACAACGGAATTTTAACTTTCTACATTTGCCATTACAGGATGGCGGAGGCCGTTGCTTTTACAATGAGACTAATTATTTCTCAACAATTGCTTATTACTTTATTACCGTTTTGGATGCCCCGGATCAAAACCCCAAATTCTTGAGTCTTCCCTACATTGAGAGTGTTGATGAAAATTCTGCAGTGGTGAGTTCTTGCTTATCAGCATCTGCATTGAGGAAATGAGTCATGATTTCTCCGGTATTGTAATTTTTGGTCAAAGACATTTTCACTCTAACTTGAAAATGTTGATAGGACCAATCTGTTTACACCGTGACTGCCATAGACCAAGACACAGGAATCAATGACATGATTATCTACAGCATTGAAGGTAAGGTTTGATAATAACATTAAAACATATTACTGTCTGTATATAATGTATGTCATACCTTTCTCACCGACTAACAGATTCCACTGCAGCTGGCCTCTTTAAAATCTCGAGCAATGATGGCATTATTTCTGTGGCGTCGGAAATTGACAGAGAAAAAATTGGTGATACTGTTACCATGATTATCAAGGTATGCGTGACATTTAAAGTCATTATGAACATAACGGTGGAATTTCTAAGGCCACTATTCATCTATATAAATGAGATAATTATATGTTCGCATGCTTGTTGACTTTAGGCCACTGAATCCCAGCTTGACATCCATGGGGTGTACGCTAGCGCCACAGCTTCAATACTGATCAACATCAACGACATCAATGACAACAAACCCGAATTTTATAAGTGTGAAGGCTCAGGAGAGCTGCAAACGTGTAATAAAGCAAGTCAATTTGAAGTGGACGTAGCTGAGCACTCACTGGGAAGTGTGCCCATCAACATGATGGTCAAGGACGCAGACAAGGTAACAACTTCCTACAGGATCTGTCACTCGGTTTTGTGCTAATGCTCAATTGAATTGTCATTTCATAGATTAAAAGCATTCAACTAACCCTGAAGGGAGCTGACAAGGATGTGTTTTCTGTCGAGCCACAATTTTCTACGACCGACAGCGTCGTTCAACTTGTGGTCAAAGAGCCAAATAAACTGGATTATGAAAAAACACAGCAAATGGTTGTAGAGGTGAGAAAAGTACAAAAGACACATATGAGGATGACACCTAGTGAATGCTATGCTTTCCTTGCCACATCATCACTTTTCACTCTGCGGTCTTACCTCAACGGATTTCAGAAAAAGAAATGTTGGGACTGACATAAACAAGAAATTTTACCTCTGTGTACCCTTTCTCAATAAGTCAACAACATTCCTTATTACTGCCCTTATGTACGAGTATGTATGTCATTTTTCTTTGTCACCTGTGCACAGTATTTGGTGTGAAATAAGGTGTTGACTCTGTCATGTCACACACAGGTGATTGCAAGCGATCCAGAAGAAATCAGTTTTGTCTCCACTGCCACAGTTAGTATTCGGCTAACAGACATCAATGACAACAGTCCCACATTCCCAAAGGACTCCTACATGAACTTGAAAGTGATTGAGCACTCTGACGTTGGCACCGTCGTGACTATTATTACCGTAAGTCCTCTGAGCTGCGGAACTTTCATGCACACGAGTATGATATGGTAAAAAAAAAAAAAAAAAAAACATCTCTATTTACAGGCAGATGATCCTGACACTATGGACAGAGACAACATCACCTACATGCTTCTCCCGGAAAGCATGTACGTCTCGATCGTACTTCAGTGACCTCAATGATGACATTTTTTGCAGAGGAACACCACAAACCAAATCGTATTTGTGTTTCAGACGGACTTATTTTGATGTGGAGCCAAAGACGGGAGTGATTTATGTGAAAAACAAGACCTTGTTGGATCGCGAAATCAGACCGTCATACTCTGCCACCATTCAGGCCAAGGATTCGGATGGCAAGCCTGCCACCGCACTACTGCAGTTCATAGTGACAGACATCAATGATCAGCCTCCGGTTATCAACAAAGAATATTATCAGGAGTTTGTGAAAGAGGGTTCACAGTTCGAACTTCAAGTCGAGGTAAGAGACATTTGGAGTATTCATTCGGATCAAGCGATTTGTTGAAAAGTTTGAGGTTTTATTGTTGTTTTTGTCCATTTTCCTCCATTTCCAATAGGCAACTGATGCAGATGAGCCAGACACATTAAACAGTCAAATCACATTTGCAATACTGCCAAGCAAGTACAGCGATGACTTTATCATAGACCCCGATACCGGCGTGTTGAGGAACAAGGTTGAACTGGACCGTGAAGCTTTGGATGCTGAGCTGAAGGGCAAGATTGAGCTCAATGTTACCGCCACAGATAAGGGTACGCCTTCCCTGTCCACCATGGTCAGCGTGTTCATCTATGTGGAGGTATGTCTGCAGCAGGTTGAGTTGGAATGCTGTGTTGAACTGCAAAAAGTCATTAACGTCATCTATTTCCAGGATGTCAATGACAACGTACCATTATTTAAGAACCCCTCTTATAAATTCAGCGTCCAAGAAGGGGAAAAAGGTCAGTAGACTTTAGTCAATTTTGAGTGTTTATAATGCACGTTCTAATTGATAAACTATTTCCTGCCAACAGGTGCATTTGTGGGTACAGTCCTGGCTCAAGATTTGGACCAGACAACAGACTTCAACCGGATAGCTTTTCGAATCATCTCTGGAGGTTTTGACAGTTTTGCCATTCTCACCACTTCTGAAGAGCAAGTTTACATGGGAAACATCACAGTGGACCTGGGTATTGACCTGGACTATGAGAGTGCTCGGCAAAAATATACGTTGCAGGTAGAAGCCACAGATCTGGGACAGAAAAAAGCAGTGGTGACGGTGGAGGTGGACGTGTTGGACGTGAACGATGAAAGGCCCGTGTTCTTGCCTTCGAAGCCCGTGAAAGTGAAAGAAAACACAACACTGACTGAGGTCATTGGTAGATTTGAGGGCTGGGATGAAGACGGAAACCACTCGCTGATCTATGAGTTGGAGTCCCTCAAATGCAGATGCAATGGGTCTCTGTCACCTTGTGACTGGTTTGTCCTGGAGCCGACAGGAGACGTTCGGGTCAATCTGGAACACACGCTGGATTATGAGCTGTGCGACCGGGCGATGATGGAAGCTCAGGTGATAGACAAGTACACAGAGAAAGGGGAGAACTCCAGTCTCATTGCAGGTCTGCTCACTTAAAGTGTACGCGGTACATACTCACAGAGAAATTTGTTCTTGTTCCCAGGGCTGCAAGAACACAATCTCATCAATTGTTGTCTTTTGCGTGACTTGTTAGGAATTGGAAGTGGTCACGGAAGTCTCGTTCGGCAAGTTTTTGGAAGCGACAGCTGTCAAACAATGATAGTTTTTAAGGATCATTGCTTGCATCTCTACAAACAGGGGCGTCAAATCCAGGTTCAGAAAGTAGAAAACCTGCCACAATTTGCCTTTCGCCACAGGAGCCTCTAAGATAAACAAGCTAGCTCCTGGGGAGTTTGTTTACCTACCAACTAGGTTGATTAGAGGCACCTATGGCTAAAGACAAACTGTGACAGGGTTTTTACTTTCTGGACCGGGATTTGACACCTCTGCCTATCACGTGTCTTGCAAGAAATTAAAAAAAAATACACAAATGGCAAATAGAGCAATAAAGAAGAAAACCAGTCCTAAGACAAAATCCACATTGAGCAAACATTGTCCTTGTCCATACCCCTTTGAAAACAAGAACAAATAACTCTTCTTGTGGAGTATGCATAGACCTTTACACAAAGAGCACACTTGTTTGAATAACACCACTTTGCGCTGCGACTTTCTTTGCAACATTTCAGGACAAATGGAGATCTTCATTGAAGACATCAATGACAACGCCCCACAATTCCTCATCTCAGATTCGATATTCGGTGGGTTATTGCGCTCTTTCATTTGATATGATCAATCTTTTTAAAATGTACCTCACTGCTCACTGTCATGTCAATTATTACAAGTAGCACATTTGCTGATTTCCGGATTATATCACACAGTCTGCGTGTACGTATTTGTCACACTACATGAAGTGGTTATAATCAGTTCCAGTTCACAATAGTACAGGTCTAATGCACCCTGTAGATAATATCAGTAATGTCTTTACTTAATCAAGCATCATATCAAAATAAATCACTAACTTAATTCAACAGCATTGCTAAAAGTATGTTCTATCTTCCTTAGTTGTCGTATCAGAGTCCGCAAGCAAGGGGACAGCAGTTGGAGGAGTCACTGTGAGTATTACTCAAAGTCCTGTAGGCTATGTTTGAATGCTACATAATGCCGTTCAACGTCTTGTTACTCTCAGGCAACAGACCGGGATACAGAAATTAATGCACAGCTTCAGTTTAAAGTAAGTGAAGTGCGATTTGAGGACATCAACAAAAACACAAGTGGCATCCGGTCATTGTTTGAGGCTGTTACCACACAGCAAAAGGACATTTACGTTGGGATTATTCAGTAAGTACAAAGTCAGCAGCTTCTCTGCGTGTTTTTTTACTGAGCAGGTTTGGGTCTTCTCACAGACATCTTATTGCCTCCCGCATACAGAACTAGCGAGGCGCTTGATGTCACTTTGAAAGGGAAATATTGGATAACAGTGACCGCGACTGACTCTGGCGGCCTCTCCACCAACACTACACTGCAGGTGAGTGAATGAATGCATCACGAATCCTCCTCTATCACCAATGCGAAAATATACCCCACTATATTATAGACAAAAAATTCCAGCATTTCTAAATTTTCCTTTCATATTGCAGATTTTCACAGTTGACACATCTTATAGAGTTGACCTTCAATTTAGAAAAACCCAGGCTGAGGTCATAGAAAGCAAACCTGCTATAATCAGGTATGTGGACAATATTAAACTGTCACCATATTTCCCTCTCCAAACCATAAGGGGGCAGCATAATACCATATGATTTCCAGGACCTGTATCACGCTATTTTAAGCTTTAATTTTAGGCAAATATATGATATTATATTACTGGTTGACTGCTGTACTCACACGTGTTGGTCGGTAGACTTGAGGTGCGTTCAGTGGCTGCTTACAAATAAGGACATCTCAAAATTACATAGTAAAAATCATTTAATGCTCCACATTTTTTAGTTTATTTGACGCATCAAAATCAGAACAGGCTCGTGACAACTCCAGTTGCAGAGACAGCTGCTCTGTGAAACTGGGTGTTTTTTTTTTTTAGTCTGCATGGGTGCTCCTGGGGTTGCCTGGTCGTTTAATTGGACAGGGCGGCTGGGCTTCTGCTAAGACAGGAACGAGGAGGAACGGTCCAAGATGAGTGAATGAGGGAAAACACAACTTTGAGAGTGTTTCTAATGAAGAATTAGCATTTTATCAAGGCTAAAAGCTAAGAAACAACCAAAAAATATGACTTAGCATGATATGGCTCCTTAAATTCGAGGCAAAAACACTAAACCCCGTGTTTCATCCAGCCAACCACTTTTATCTCTCCCCAGAACACTCACAGCTGCCACCAAAGCTCTGGTTGAGGTTGTTACCATCAAGGAAGCTCCTTCTGAAACATCCAGGTGAATTTTTATTCTCTTACTTTATCTGAAAACTGATTCAACTCAAAAATTGCAGGCTAGTGGGGACAATAATGAAAACTGAGAGATAATTTTACTCAGAAGGGGGTGCAAGTGTCATCAAATATATTGTCGTTGTGTTATTTCCTCACAGGGCTTCTTCGGTTGGTGCAATAATGGTGGCATATTTTCTCTATTCCAATGGGACTGCTCTCACTAAAAATGAAGTGGAGCTAATGATTTCCGTACCCCAGCATGCTAACCAGTTGGACCAGTTAGGCCTCATGTACATTGTAAGTATTGGGTTTGTTTTGGAAATGAATTATTTGAGATATCTTAATTTTTATACCCCAAGTTTTTCTTTCAGCCTACAGTCAGACAACATAATAGTAAACCCCTCGCCATCGCAAATTCCAGTTGTTGTTTTTTTACAGCTGATAACAAATTTTGGTCTAACTGTATATTGGGTGCACTGTAAATCTACTTTTGACCACGAGATGGTGGCAGGCTATTGAAGTTTGCGACAAAATATGAAAGCATTGGATTTCAGCACAGCCTAGCTCATGTTGGAAATTATTGAATGTTAGCCACTATAATTCTATTTTTATAAGCCTACAGAAAGCGAGGGCTGTGGGTTCATAATGTTCATTTTTGGGCATGATTCTTGATGTACATCATTAGATTCTTGAAAAATGGATTTCATTTACAGTAAATGCACGAGCAGGACATAATTTTCAAAGATGTAGAATCACTGTTGTCGTTTTGCTAGTTTCATTCTTGGAAAAAGTAGTTGGGTTGCAAATTTGACAAATGTAGCAAAAACGTTGCTATGTTAGCAGCACTGAAGAAACAAATGGTAGCTCTTGCTCGATGCCTTGCTTGTTCTAATGCACGTAAAATAAAAGCACAGCTTTCAAGGTGAAAGCACCACATATTTTACATTTTGCTTCAGCTTCATGGTAGCTGTGAAGGGTTGTCAGAGACTGTGGGCGGGCCAGATTTCAGACTCCTTGCGCGGGTGGTCTGACTGTGGGGGTTGAAGGAAGGTTTACTGTATAGCTGTTTTGGAGTAAGCCAGAGAACCCATAGAAAACCAAATGCATTTGATAATTCACATTATACTAATGGCCGAATGTTGTGCTTTTTCTCAGACTGATTCATCAATAAAACCTACGGAGTCTGACCCTCTAAAATACGTTCCGTATGGCATCATGGCAGGTCTCATAATTGTCCTTGTTGTGCTCATTACTTCACTGGTTTGCACTCGCAGAAAGTAAGTACTACGGGACACAAACGGCTCTTCATTCAGTCATTGGTCTGCAACTTGCGATCATCAACTCTCTTCTCGCTTCAGCTACAGGAGGAAGCTCAAGGCAGCCAAAGCCATGAACTCTGCAACCATGGTGGCATCTGACAACCTTAAAAGTGGCCCTGTGGTGCCAGGGACCAACAAGTACACCATGGAGGGGTTAGATGACAACACCATCATCCATAACTCAGCCATTATCAGTCAACTATAGAAAATGTACTTTGTTCCTAACTCCATGTCATCATTTTACACTGTTAGGGCAAACCCAGTTCTCAATCTTAACATTGACACAACCATGGTGCTGGATCTGGATGGAGACAGCTCAGATGTTGACAAAGTCAGGTAAACTGATAACGCAAAGTCACTTGGAAACATTGAATTTTTCCCAATATCACTTGGCGGAATCAAGAATTAAGATTCAAGTGGAATCGACCTACGGTCAACTAATTGAATGACATTGCTGATTAGGATGTCTGTCTGTACACTGACATTATTTCTCAAATACTGATGTTACATTTCGTTTCTCCCTCCACTCATTTGCCAATCCAAGCCTTGACTCCCTGGACTACAGTGATGACATGAACACATCTGAGATGGATACAAAGCCCATTATGGTAAATAACAGATTGAAACCCGCTCCATTTTGTACATTTATTTTAAATACAGTGGCCTAATGCTGAAGTTGCTCCTCATTAGCAGAAAATCCAGGAAGAAGAAGAACCGGAGGATGTCGGGCCCCCCGAGTACATTGAACCTCTGGGCGCGGCTTTGGCCGAGCGGACCCAGAAAAAAGGTTCAGACGATCACAGAGTGGGTATCAGCAACCCTGCATTCAGCACAACAGACCTGTGACATGATGTGATGGTGGACATCCAGTCGCATCCGTGGACTTCTTTACAATCACGCAACCAAACTGACAATTCTAACACAAGATGTTGCTGAGATTCCTGTTTAAGAAAACATTTAAATGGTGGACTGACTATTGTGAGGATATCTTCTCAGCAGACTAAAAGAACAACCAAACATTACGTTGTAAAATCCTCACAATGCCACCGATGCATTTACAGTACATTCTTGTTTGAATAATATGAACCGGATTTGTTTGTCAATTTGTCACACAGTTAAATGATTTGACTTTTCACCCCATGATTTTGGAACCCTGTAACTGTAAATTAAACCTGAAATCATAATACTCATCATCAAATTTATTCTCATGATAAAATACACTTTATACATGCACATAATGTACATAGTCAATAGTGATACACACACATGATAACATGAGCAGACGGAATGCTTACGGGAACACCCAACGTCGGGTCCGCGGGCCAAATCCGTCCCGTGTCTAAATTTAGACCTACCCGAAGCATTGTGTCATAAAATCAATAATATGAGGCCCGCTGGTACTGTTTCGGGGACCCGCGCACTCCAGAGCGAGCCAAACGCGTACGAACGGGAACACGCACATGAGCGAGCGCATTCTACCCCGTCCCTTCACAGTTCACGCGCACACAGGTGCCCATTTGCAAGATTATCAGTGACACAAACACTTCCTCATTCAAATGTCCGCTCACCAAGGACTCAGGCGACACTAAAATCAGAGACGCTGACAGTGACGCTGCACAGGGAAAGGCAAATAACCCACGCACTATACTGGTGAGCGCTCTGTCTACTTACTACTAACTCTACAAACGCTACTGCGCGTCCGCGCCGCCCACTCACAGTGATCGCAAATAACAAAAAGACTATGGGTTATTATTTTGTGATTATGAAGTATTTTGTGTTGTATGAAGTTAAAATGAAAGAGAAAATGATTTAATTTGGATTAAAAATCTGACATGATACAACCTGGCCTTTTTACTACAGTTGAAACACCAATATCACCCTTCTCATTAATATAACAACAATAACAATAATAAAACAAACTCAAGACATGTAATAAAAATCATTCAACTTTCATTTGTATTTATTTTATTATTATTTTAATTTTTAACTATCATGGTAAAGCAATTGACAACATCAACCTATCTGCAAACAGCAAAGGATACAGTTACATACTTACAAGCTAATTTACAATTGTAGTGGTTCGAGGAATGTCAGGCCATGGTCAGCCACTATACATTTTCATCTAACCAAATCTGGCCTCCTTTGTTACCCAAGGGGCCCAAACTGGTTAAGAACAAAGAATATTCTTTGTTCTTAACCAGTTTGCACTTCAATCAGTCTTGATTGTATTGACCTCAGTTAAACTGAGGTCAACAGAGGGAGTGAAGGAATGGGGTTGAAATGCAAAAAGTCCTGCCTAGCTACAAACCTCATTGAATAAAGTACATAAGCAGACAAGTACACTGTAAAAAAATTCCTGTAAACTTTACAGTAATTAACTGGCAGCAATTAACCAGCAACTTATTGTAAAAACATTTTACAGTGATTAACTGGCAGCAATTAACCAGTAACTTACTGTAAAAACATTTTACAGTACCGTAATTTGCGGTGTATAAGCCGCGACTTTTCCCCAAAATTTTTAACCCTGCGGCTTATAGTCAGGTGCGGCTTATATAAGATTTTTTTTGTGATTTTTGTGATGACTTGATCACTTTTACTCTTAACACTATTATATACAGTAAAAGCTACAAAACAAACTGACAAATAACTTGTTTTCAAATCAGACGAGTAAAAACCGGTCAAATATTTAAAAAAAAAAAGATATTCTTAAAAGTGAAGACAATTTGCAATTCCAGTAATGACACACGAATTTGATGCACAATTTGTCTTCGCGGGCCACATAGAATGATGTGGCGGGCCGTATCTGGCCCCCGGGCCTTGAGTTTGACACCTGTGCTCTAAACCCTTTCTCTTACTCTGCCATGTGACTCAGAGATTACACAAAGCAGTGACGCTGTTTGAACCATCTGCATTGTATTAAAACCCAATCAATCAGCATTTAAATTCAAATTTTCTGATGACATTGTGTTGCGGCACCCTTTTCTTTATTTCGTGGTCCCGCTACGCAGCAGTAGTACCGCAGCAACACGGAAGTGTGCACGCGAGTTTAGAACGTTTAGAACAGGGATGTCAAAGTCAAACACACCGAGGGCCAAAAAAACAAATTTGCTACAAACCGAGGGCCGGACTGGTTCAATGTTTATTAAAATATGTCGGAATGATTGCACATAGCCTTTTGAACTAAGACCTAACACAGTGTACATTATTTAATGATTACCGTATTTGCCGGTGTATAAGTCGACTCGGTGTATAAGTCGACCCTCTAAAATTCGACGTAAATTTACGATTTTATGATATATCCTTTGTATAAGTCGAGCTCAATTGTTGCATTATATTAAACTTCAAAATTCAATCAGAAATATGCGAAATTTATTGACGAAATGTGTTCAAATTCGCGAGTTTGTAGCGAGCGATCTATACGCCATTTTAAATATTATTTACTTCATGACCCTGTGATATTACGCGCCGAGAGAGACTAACAACAATGAACACTCTTAGAAACTGGTTTATTTTTAGTTAAGAAACAACAAATTATAATTTGTTTAAGATCAGGGGGTGTTTGAGAATATCTTTCGTTCTTCACATGTCCTGAGTGTTGTTGTTAGTCACCTAAATGTTGAACAGAGGCTGTGATTTACCGAAGTCAAATTCCTTGTTTGGCACGCTCAAACATGGCGAATAAAAAACTCTTGAATCTTGAATAAAGTGATTGCCGGTACATAGAGTTCAAAATTCGTCTTCATCGTCGCTATTTCCGAAAAGCTCGTTCCATTCGTTTTCGTTTAGTTTGTCGTCATAAAGGGCATCTTCTTGGTCTTCTCTATCCTGAGAGCGTTTGGCGAATATTTTCTAAGTGCCAACGGCTCTTGCGCCATAAAGAGTCCGCCCCGGCTGGTTCCCCATGTCGGCCAGAACAAGTGAAAATTCGGCCTCTTCCCCTGGAAGTCTGGCCAAGTTTGGCGAATATTTTCTAAGTGCCAACGACTCAACCGCCGTAAAGCGTCCGCCTCGGCTGGTTCCCCATGTCGGCCACCACAAGTGAAAATTCGGCCTCTTCCCCTGGAAGTCTGGCCAAGTTTGGCAAATATTTTCAAAGTGCGAACGACTCAACCGCTGTAAAGTGTCCGCCTCGGCTGGTTCCCTGTGTCGGCCACCACAAGTGAAAATTCGGCCTCTTCCCCTGGAAGTCCGGCCAAGTTTGGCGAATATTTTCAAAGTGCGAACGACTCAACCGCCGTAAAGTGTCCGCCTCGGCTGGTTCCCCGTGTCGGCCACCACAAGTGAAAATTCGGCCTCTTCCCCTGGAAGTCCGGCCAAGTTTGGCGAATATTTTCTAAGTGCCAACGACTCAACCGCCGTAAAGTGTCCGCCTCGGCTGGTTCCCCGTGTTGGCCACCTCAAGTGAAAATTCGGCCTCTTCCCCTGGAAGTCCGGCCAAGTTTGGCGAATATTTTCTAAGTGCCAACGACTCAACCGCCGTAAAGTGTCCGCCTCGGCTGGTTCCTCCGGTCGGCCAGAACAAGTGAAAATTCGGCCTCTTCCCCTGGAAGTCTGGCCAAGTTTGGTGAATATTTTCTAAGTGCCAATGACATTCATTTAGACATGGCGATTGAATGTTTACGTACCGGTAGTTATTGTCGTTGCTTGACGCGCGATGACTCGCACATTCGCTCAATACCCAGTACTTCCCCCTAGCAGTCATCGTCGCTGCCTGGCTTTCGATGTCCGTTATTGAGGTGAGAATATTTGAAATTGTTGCTGAGGATGCGTGTTAATGCGACAAACGCTTTATAATGATTCAGTTTCTCGCTGTTTGATGAGCCTGACGGACGCACACCCACGCACAATGAGATGCATGAGAAACGGCCTTGGTTACCATCACATTTGAAGCGATGAATACGAAGTTAAATTTTATGACTCGGTGTATAAGTCGAGGTCGATTTTTTTCGGTCGATTTTGGATTGAAAAAGGTCGACTAATACACCGGGAAATACGGTAAATGAATATGGCAATATTTTGTTATGGCTCTGTCAGTAACTTCAAGGGAAAACATTTTCAACAGCCAAACAGCAAAAAATTCAATTGTTTTAAAAACAAAATGTGTTTCTTAATATCAACATAAATGCATAAGTAAAAGTGCATGCATTATAAACTGAAAATGTATTATTGTGCTGCTCTATGATCTACCGATCATTGCTTTCAAATCGTAAAATAAAAAAATAATCAAATCAGTTGTATTCTTTCTCATGGCTCTTATCTGCAATTTTCCCTTGGTCCATTCAACTGAAAAATAAATATAAATAAATAAAATTCAAAAATTTACGGCACACAGACAAAACAATACTTTCTTCAAAGAAAAATCACGTCTTGTAGAAACAAATGTAAAAATGTAACCGAATTAAAAAACGGAAAATACGTTACTGTTCTGTGATGCTCACTTGTCTGAGGCTGAGCCTGATACTTAGAGGTGTCTCATTGTTTGTACAAGTTCATCAATGTTCGGGGTTAGGCTCTGAGGCTCAAAACCCGTTTTTGATCAAATGTCCTTCTGCAAAGGGCCGGGCTGATTTGGCGATCTCTTTTGCCACAATAAAGCTAGCCTTGGCAGCAGCCTCGCTTTGTGATTTAGCATACGTGAACATAGCCTGTCTGGACTTAAGGCCTCGTTTTTATTCTTCCACCTTCTGTAGCTTTTGTTCATATTCCATATTCTTGTCTTGGTCTGTGTGTTTCTTAGACGTTTGATAGTGCCTTCTTAAATTTAATTCTTTCATTACAGCCGCATTTTCTCCACACAGAAGACACACAGGTTTGCCTCTTACCTCCGTAAACATGTACTCTGCCTCCCACCTGGCCTGAAACCCCCTGTTCTCAGCGTCCACCTTACGTTTAGCCATTTTTGAGGAGGGGGGTATCAGAAAGTTGAACTCTGCTCTGACTACTGATGAATAATGAAGCCGCTTGTGCGAGCTGCAGGGACATCGCGGGCTACCGTTGCATTGTGGGAAATGTAGTGTTGGTGCGTGCAAAACACCAGCGGGCGGCTGTGGCCTACGGGCCGGTTCTAATAGTAATTCAATATCATCCAGGGGGCCATAGATAATCAATTCGCGGGCCGGATCTGGCCCGCGGGCCGTAACTCTGACATATGTGGTTTAGAAAGACATGTTAAAGTATGTTATTAAAACTTTTTCCGAGTACTGTCTTTCGTTGTAAAAAACGTGTGTGCACGTGCGGCTTATAGTACGGTGCGGCTTATGTAAGAAAACATTTTTTAAATTCCTGAATTTTAGCTGGTGCGGCTTATACACCGGTGCGGCTTACACACCGGAAATTACGGTAATTAACTGGCAGCAATTAACCAGTAACTTAATGTAAAAACATTTTACAGTAATTAACTGGCAGCAATTAACCAGTACCTTACTGTAAAAACATATTACAGTAGATGTACTTTACAGTATTGGTGTATTTACTGTAAAGCAAAAAATAGTTAAATACTGTGGTCTTGGTTGTATATACAGTATTAGGTAGTTTAACTGTGCTACATCACAGTTAAATACTGTGATGTTGCATTTACAGTATTAGTTGTTTAACTGCAGAATGAATATCAATGAAATACTGTGATTTCAGTTGCGTTTACATTACTGGTTTATTTACTGTACAAACAAATGAAGTGGTCATTACAACATACAACATACAATGTAACATACAATACATACAACAGTATTGTATATGGTAATGCAGTACTATTAACAGTAGGTAATCATTGTAAATTAAGTTTCTCACTGTACAATTTAGGCGTGTAGGTGGAATTGAGGAGGTCTTCGAAGTATTCTCCCCACCGACTCACGACGTCCCGAGTCGAGGTCAGCAGCACGCCATCCCCACTGTAAACAGTGTTGACGATGCACTGCTTCCCCCTCCTGAGACGCCGGATGGTGGACCAGAATTTCCTCGAAGCCGTCCGGAAGTCATTCTCCATGGCCTCACCAAACTCCTCCCACGCCCGGGTTTTTGCCTCAGCAACCGCCGAAGCCGCGTTCCGCTTGGCCATCCGGTACCTGTCAGCTGCCTCCGGAGTCCCGCAGGCCAAAACGGCCCGATAGGACTCCTTCTTCAGCTTAATTTAAATGCTGAATCAGTGATTTAATATTAATCATTAATAGAATGACCCATATTCTAAAATATTTCAATTAACTACTGACAAAAAATGTGTTAACGGGATTATGTATTTTTTGGTGATCAGGAACATAAAGCACATTACCAAACCTTTTAGACAAAACTTCCTTGGGCTTGGACAAAACAGGAGCCCTGAAATTAAAGAAGAAAACACATTAAGAATTATGATGGTGATGTCGGTGTCATGTTAAGATACTTGTTCCTGATAGGAAGTGTTAGGGTTTTCCAGGTTATCTTGATCCTATGATTATGTTGGAATGTAACCTGTAATAATTAAACTCGCCTGTCCTGTCTTAGCAAAAGTAGTAGAACAAAGTGCTAAGATCTTTTGAACTGATTGACCAGCTGCAGAGGAAGCAATCAAAGTTGTTCTGTTTCCCACAACATCGTAAAACACCCCCTGCTCTGATCTTACCAGAGGCCGGGGGTTCACCAAACCTGTCCACTCTCACCCCCACTCTGTTCCTCCTAATAAATATGCCCTTGCAGGGAGGAGACTTTTCAGACTTCATTCGATAATCGCTGTTCAGACAGCGACGAATGGACTCTCCACCTGCAGGTGTCTAAAAGAACTTGCTTGTCTTCTGTTTGGTTCTTGCAAAATAAGTTGGAGTGAGCAAATCTCTAACAGGAAGTGTGTCACTGGCTGCAGGAACACTCATGCAATTAGCAAGGTTGGAGTTATATCATTAGTGGGATGTAACGATTACTCGTGAGACGGTTAAAAATCGATTGGAATATGTCGCAAATTAAATCGGAGAAAAAAAAATTCAAACTGGAACGACGTAAATGTGAAATGTGCCATTAAGAATGAATGGGGGGAAAAAACAACCACATGAGTTAACATAACTATTTGAGATGACTTCTTTAAATAAACCATCTTGAACTTTCTATGCAAAAGTTATTATCTGAACCTCACCTGTACCTAGTCAGTTAGCCAATTGAACTCCATGAAGTCTCTGATGAAGGAGATCACATGGGGGTTCATGTATGAAGTCTTCCGGCTCATCTGCTCCTTGGCACTGCACTTGGTGGAGTCAGGATTAGTTCTGACCAAAAACCTATGAAATGAGTATAGGAGTTAGAGGTTGAGACATTATGTACATGTCAACGAGTAATCAAATAGCAAATCACAACTGTGATTGCGGGGGGATTAATTAAAAGAATTGATAAAAATAAATTGTTTTAATTAAATAAATAAAATATTGCAGTAATGCGGCTCGGTGGGGCACTGGGTAGCACGTCCGCCTCACAGTTAGGAGGGTGCGGGTTCGATTCCACCTCCGGCCCTCCCTGTGTGGAGTTTGCATGTTCTCCCCGGGCCCGCGTGGGTTTTCTCCGGGCACTCCGGTTTCCTCCCACATTCCAAAAACATACTTGGTAGGCCGATTGAAGACTCCAAATTGTCCCTAGGTGTGAGTGTGAGTGCGATTGGTTGTCTGTCTCTGTGTGCCCTGCGATTGGCTGGCAACCAGTTCAGGGTGTCCCCCGCCTACTGCCCGATGACGGCTGGGATAGGCTCCAGCACGCCCGCGACCCCCGTGGGGACTAAGCGGTTCAGAAAATGGATGGATGGATGAATATTGCAGTATTTTATACTTGCATTACATTTATTTTACTATTAAGGGGTGATAATACTGCCTGAATAACACTTATAGAAGAGAGATATAGAAAATGCCAGTGGGAATAAAGTTAGGTATATAATTTCATCAGTTAATACCTCTGAATAAACTCCAATGTTGTGCAGGCTTCCACCTGATACTCTAGGTTGAAAACATAGTAACAGGCGAAGAGAGTGGCCAAGGCAGTGGTGAAGTCAGCCAGGTGAGCAGCGGGTGGGATTATGACCCTCCCCTCAATCGAAAGCATCCACTTTTTTGCAGTCAGGATTGTCTCTCCTTAAAGTCAGACATTACAAAAATCATATTTCACAGCAATCCATTTTATAAATGATCTGCTTCAGATGAATGACTGTAAAAACAGGGCAGGGAGTATACATATTTTCCAAGCAGTACATAAAACAGATAAAAGGAGCAGATATAGTAACTGAGTTGGTGAAAGATGAACAAAAAGTGACACATGTATAGCAAGCAAGCTGAAATAGCAGCAATGACAAACGAGTTGGCTACTAGGGATGAGTGAGTACACCATTATCTGTATCTGTTCAATCAACTAGATTATCAACATCCGTACTCTGAATGGGGTTTAACCCGGAAGTGGGTGTGGTTCAACCCAGAAATAGGCTGATCCTGCCCCACAAGTTGTCTTTTTTTGCCGGAAATGTATACGGATTGATCGAGCTGACATAAAGCTACAACCTTCAACAGTGGAAGCCAAGTCAAGTCCATCAATTTGCCTTTCAAGTCCTGGTTTAGCTGTCCTCTTGTGAGAGCGGTACATGTGAACTTGAAGGGCGCCACGTGTGTAAAAAGTGGCAAAGCATTCTGCTACCCCACACGGAAATCTGAAGTTAGCTAAATTTCTGTGAATCCTCAAATGACGAACAAATGCAGGGATTGAAGCTGTGGTGAAATTACAGTACTTGCATGAGTAATTCATTTTGATGGCAAGCAAACTGATTACTTCTTGTGTATTACTATTTTATTTTATTACTTTTAGTGATAGTAGGCCTACTTACCGAGTTTCTGGACGTCGCGACGTGTGCTTGGTGGTGGAGCCGCCAGGAGGAAAACCAACACGGAGGCAGAAGGTGGAGAAAAAAAAACAGGCGGGAAAAATAATCTTCTCCCGCGCGCAGCAGAAAAATATAAAATAACGACACAGTAACGACCGTCGTACTGTCGCTGCTAGTGCTTCGGTAAGTTTAAAAAAAAAAGAGAGAATCTGGTCAGTTAAAGAAAAACAGCGCTCTCTCGGAGCCGTTTTCGCTGCCAAACTGAAACACAGACGACGCAAACACATAGAAACACAACAAAAAGCACAGCACAAAACAAAGCCTTGTGTAAGAAATGTTGTTGTGGGAGCCAGAGGTGCAATCGCTGTGATCGCGATTTGTCCCGTTTACTTTGACGTGATTGCCCATTCGAAGCAAGACCGTTGAACTTTCGTGATCCTCATTGGATAAATCACGTCAGCCCGTGTCAGCCCGTGTCCGCCAGTGAAAAAGAAAAGGGAAAAAACTTAATGTTGGGAATAAAAAAATGCCATGGTAAGTCATTATAAGTTAAAACTCATAATGATTATGTGATAATTATATGATAATCAGTGATTTCATTATGAGATATTTTATATCTAATATGTATCTGTATATATATATATATATATATATATATATATATATATATATATATATATATATATATATATATATATATATATATATATATGATGTCACAGCCAAAAACTCATAATTCCGTACAAAATGACAAAATTGAAAGAATCTCACATAATTCCGTACAAAATGACAAAATTGAAAGAATGATGAATGGATGAGGTGCGACAGTGTATGTGCAAGAATGGAGGAGAATGTTTACAGAAAGGTCATTTGGAGAACGCCAGGAGGAAAACAGCCAAGGTGATCGCCAAGGCTGAAAGATGGGATGGAAAACAACAGCCCCCACACACATCGAATCGCCCATAATCAGCACCCAACCCCACGGAACCAGCTCTCACCGAACCAGCACCCACTCCCATGGAATCAAACTCTGCTGCGAACTTGCCCCACCCCAAAGACTCATCACCCATCAAACTCGGCCCACAATGTGCAACTGAATATAAGCTGACCAAAGAACCTTGAACGTTGCCTTTTCTGAATGGAGACTTTCTGCTCTTGAAGGGCCCAGCGCTGTATTGTACTTTCCTGAAAACAGAGCTTTCTTAACAAGAATTGTGATTGAACTCAACCAACCTGTGTAAGTCTAATTTCTGCTTCAGTGTCTTAGCATTTTCCTAAATCTGAAGAAATCAAACGAGCATGCAGTGCGTAAATTGGATAACAGGTGATTGACAATGGTTTTTGCCGTGAGGCGCAGATAGCGCGCTCCCTAAATTGTGGACAAAATCAACTCTGTTGTCCTGTACAAAAGTCAAAACTCCCAAACCCCTGCCACTGTCCAAATACATCTCCCATGTAACTCTTAGTTTGTTTTATATGCCATTTCAATGAATCACTCAGTTTTTAACCAACACTTACTTTTTCCTGTCAACGTATCCCATTCTGTCTAAAACTATGAGTGTAAAACTTTTTTGGTCACAATATTCTTTGTCATGACATTCACATAATTAAGAGGACAGAAACCGCTGCAAAAAGATGCAACACGTTTTGTGCAGACTGTGGTCTTTATTTCGGTCAATGTTGGAAAGCAGCAAGTTGAAAATTGGTTTGCCTTCAAATGAACTGTCATCAGTTAGACGAGCAACACCCACCAGCACCGAGTGCTACCCTTAGATATAAAAAAAATGTGTATTGCATTGCCTTAGTGGATGACACAAGATTCTACAGCTGACAAAATGTGTTTGCTGGTTTTTACATTGACTTTTTCTGACTTCATGCGGCTTGAGCTCATAACTAGAATCATAGAAAAAAATAGTCACATCTAAATTAATGTATAACAGTTCAATAAATGAATAAACACACACCTCAAATGTAGATGTGATTAATTATCTGCACAGAAATATCACAGACCAACAGCTCTAAAACCAAACTACATCAATGATGACAGTAAGATAGAGATAAGATTTCATCATTTTTAATTACAACTAAATAACAATAAATAGCAAAAATGGCTGTGAGTACGACCCGCATAGCTGAAGTCATCACTTCTGATCATGATTGTGCATTTGTGCTTTGATTTATCCACATTTCCACAAAACCATCAATTAAGCAATAAAATTGATGCAAAATTGAAAAGCAAAGTACAACACAATAGGGACTCCTCTCACACAACATTTAGAGTTGAAGTTCACATCCCACACAAAACTTGCCCTCATCTAAGAACATGAAGCTCAGTGACCTCAAGAATGTGACTGTTCCAGAACCGTCCATGTAGCTTGTTATATGGGGCAACTTGGTTTCAGTTTCAATTATGTAGTGTTTTGTCAATGAAATTTACTAAAAGAGAAAAAAGAGAAGAATAGAACTTGGGCATGTAGAGAGAAAAGCAAAAGCATTAAAATACAATCTACTAATTCTACTAGCTAGCAAGCTAGCACCATGAAATCAAAAGTCAACCTTATTGTGAGATAGTCTGTGTGCTCAAGACTTTACAATAAAATTATGGTGTAAAATTACACAAATAACGTTTACCGAGATGTTAATATGATTAGCATAAATAGCATGCTGATAACAATGACTAGCATTAAAATAAGCAGAGAAACTTGTCAACATATAACAAACGTCCTATTTCTACTGCACCGAAAACATTAGTTCACAGTATTTCACAACACATATATTACTTGTACAGTACTTGACCAACAAAGCAACCATGAAGCTCAAGATGTGTGTTACACTGCCTGCTGATAGACATGCTTACTGTTTAGGGTTGCGAGAAACTGGAGCCTGTTCCGTCTGATTTTGGATGAAAATCAGACTACTGGATTGTTGCTGATAGACAAACATTAATTTAATAATTTCAGCAGGAATAGACAACTCCACTAAGGGACATTGTTCGACTAAGACTTCCTGTTCTATGTCCATTTTGGGTTTGTCTAGCTTGCGTCTTCAAAAAGTGAGTTAGCAGTTGGCATTGCTTTACGGTTAAAAAGACTAAATTGGTACGTACTTAGAAAGTAATATGAAATTACCTGAAAAATGAACGTAAGTTACATGATGGCTTCAATTTCAACCTGGCCAGGGCGAAACTGGAGCATACCGTACACTCAAAGAAATACATTGTTGGCTGAACATCATAAAATTCAGGAAATAATTTGAACCTACGGCCTCAAAACTGGGAGGTGGATTGGCTTGCCAGTCGTCTACTTTGTCGCCGGGGTTGTTGCCAAGCAAACGGTACAATTGCAATTGTTTTGAACCAGTTCACACTTGTTGATGTTTTAGCAAAGAAACATGATTGGCTCGCGTCATATCAACATGAAATCATCTATTAAATGTTACGTCTACCAGGTTTCATCTAAATTCTACTTAATTCAGTAGTGTTCATCATACAAACATGGAATCTTTGATTACCGATTACATAAATTACACAAATATAAAGTAGATAACACTTTTTGTGACTCTCACAGTCTCTCTCGAGTTACCATTGATCAATTGGTAGATGTTGTTGTGTTAGTGTCCTCTTATTAAGTCAAACAGTTAACATCATGTTTAAATACCAATTTGACTTGAAACTGGTCATTTCATGACTCAAGCATCTATTGTGAATTGTCTTTGTTAGAGAAGAGCAAGTTGTTCAAAACACCTAAAATATTGAATAGCTGAACAAAACTTTAGAGAAGGTTGAATTGAGTTTACTTGATTGTACCGCATTGTGATAGACGTTGCGTTCATCCTGAAATAACACCTGAAAACTAAAAATCCCAAACTTTTGGGAGGAGGGTATGCCATTGAAGCTTTTCGATTTTATCACTTGAACGAAGGTCTACAGAATGCCTGGCCAAGACATGAGGTATCATGCAGTCCCCTGCCACCCTTCACCCTAAAGTTACCTAGAATAGGCTCCAGTTCACTCAAGACCAGGGGTAGGCAAGTCTTGTCCTGGGGAGCCACTGTTATCCCTGTTTTCCAATTCGCCCTGCTGCAGCACAACTGATTCAGATAATCCGCTCATCAGCAAGTTCAGTAGAAGCTCGATAACCACCCTGATCATTTTAATCAGGTGTGTGAAGGAGGGAAACTTTAAAAACAGGCAGGACAGCGGCTCTCGAGGACCGGACTTGCCCACCCCTGCTCAAGACCCTGAACACGCTAGGTGGTGGTAAATAGTAAATCGTTATTAACCCTCCCCTTAAGTCACTCTGTGGTGTGCGTTCGAGAGCAACAATGCGGCTGCTGCATGTTCTCCATCAGAAGCCGAAATGGGTTTCGTCTGTTACGGCCCTCATTGTCGTCCTGCTCTCTCCTCTTCCCTGCCCGACACCTGCTCGCCCCTCCCTGGGCTACCTCATAAGCCAGCGGTGTGGCTGAGGGGTTGAGGGGTGGCGGTGGATGTAACGAGGGCTGCCTCTTCTGTTTCTTCACCTGTTTCTCCAGGTGCTTCTGGATGGCTGATCCCAAAACAGCCACTTCCACCACCGCCCCGTACACCTCCCACGTCATGCCCTTCTCGTCCCAGCTCACCTCCTGCACCACCTCCTCACTCTTCTCCTTGCAGTCGTTTTCCCCTTCAGCTTCTTCCACCGCATTTTCCACAGTCACGTCTTCCTTCTCTTCACTTTTAACTTGGCTTCCCTTCTCCGCCTTCTCATCCTCTTCCCCCTCATCATTGTTTTTCACTGCGCCGGCTTCCTGCGCGATCTCTGGAAAAGTCGTAGCGGTGGGCGTTCTCGGTGTCATGGGTGCTGTAGCAATGGAACGATACTCCACTTGCTGACACACTTGCGTCTCTGCATCTGTTGTTTGGGCCGCCGTTCTTTCGCAGTGAGTTGGGAACTGGAAGGCGTGATCGCCCCCAGGTGGGGTCATCGGGCTGGTGGCAACGGACTGGCACCGCACCACTTCCAGACTCACCTGTGTGCGGATGCTGTGGCAGCCGTCAGGAGATGGAGATTCCGGGACAGCCGGCTTTGACACTTCTTTTTCCTCGTGTATAACTTGGTTGATATTCGGTGATTTGCTTTGATTTGTATTTGTGTTTGATTCCTGATCAGGATTTGCACTTTCTGTCGAGACACTTGTCTCCCTCTTAAAATTCTTGGGAGCATTTTCTTCATTTTTGTTCATCTCTAGGGGATTACAAGATTGATCCTCCCATTCTTGCTCTTCCATCTTGTCATTATCATAGTGGGTCACTAAGATGGTAATATCTTGGTCCATACTTCCCATCCGTTGTGGCTTATCCTGGTGATCGCTATGCTCCACTTGTGACTCTTCGGCAGGAGAACAGGCGGCACTTTCTGTAGAAGACAACTCAACTTCTGGTGGACCTTTTGTTCTGGGAGTAATCGTTTGCGTCCCGTCATCTGTCTCGGCGAGTGCTGGGAAAGCTGTGGTCGAGGGTGTCTTTGGAGTCATGGGAGATGTGGTCACGGAGCAAAGCTCCACTTGCGTACCGGTCTGCATTCCCGCATCAGCTCCAGATCTGCGAGAGGAGCTTGGGAAAATGAAAGCATGACCGCCTTCCGGAGGGGTCATCGGGCTCGTGGCAGCTGAGTGACATTGGACCACCTCTAGACTGACCTGCGTGCGCATATGGTGCTGCCCAAAAGGTGCTGGGGAATTTGGGTCAGAAGGATCGGCAGTCGGCGGAAAAGAAAACGAGACTTTTTCTTCAGCCACCTTGTCAGTGTTTTGAATTACATCGACTCCACAGTTGGGCGGCCCATCCGCCACTGTTGACCTGTCACTGTCGGATTGTTGTTTCAAACGGACAGCTTCAGTCTGCTCAATGTCTTTCACGCTTGGAAAATCTGAACGAACACTACTGTCGCAAACCTTCCCCGATTGTGCTTCCTCTATTGTCTCAGCAAAACTCTCATTGGCATCGCTGGTGCTGACATTATGGATCAGTTCTATCTGAGCGCCTCCTCGACCTGTTGATTCTCTCATAAGAGGACCTTCGAGCGCGGGGTCACCAGCTGAATGCTCTCCACTCTCTTTGCCAAAACCTTTCGTCTCATCCTTAAGACTTCCCATCTTGTCCTGTGCAAAATGTTCCTGCATGGAAAAACACAGTGCTGAGCCAACAGGCACATTTTGCTCCATATTAATTTCTTGGCGATTTGAAATGGAAAAGTCATCAACTAGGACAGTATGAACTGGGATATACATGGAATTCTTTACAATTATTTGCTTGATTTAGCACAACATACGGTGACAGGCTGTCTCATTTGATATGCAATAAACAACATGTTCGACGATTAGCTTCGGTAAATTCAACCAAGGGAATACACGAGAGTAACGTGGATCGAATCAGAAAATACAAAATACAAACACGACATGATAAAACAAAGAGCTGTAGATGTACCTGAGCAGTCGATTCAGACTCAAGAAGCCTCCGCAAAACAATCTGTCACATTCAGGTCAAACATGGTCCAAACTTCACGCTGATGGACACGCTCGAATTTCCTGCTCTTGACTGGTCCTGACTGCTGTGGCTACAGGTTTGTCTGTAGAAGAATCTGTCTGAGGCAATTGTCGTTCTGGCTGCTGTGCCTGTTGAAAAGCTTCACATTTCCAGTTTCCCTGGAAACCACACTCGAGTTCTTGTGGTGAGTGGTAATGTACGGGGGGAGGAAAAAAATCCATGTTCAGTTCTCATCTACTCCTCCATTCATAGTAATTAGCGTCTCATTCAGAGGTTGGGGGGTTCAACAATGGGATGTATAACAATATCTGATGACAGAATCACCCTCTGAAGAGAAAGTGAGTCATGAACAATTCATGTGGCACATTAGTATTGATAGTATAGTTCATGTGTTTTTCATGGAAATAGCACGTGTAAAGCAAGCTCATCATGAAAAGATGACAAATAAATTTTCTCTGCAAATTTAATATTGTTTGTCACAGACCTGTTACAAGATGAATTCAAAGCAGTGGCTATCGTTAAATATTGCTGAAATTGCTGTGTTACACAGAAAAGGAGGTTGGAGCCTGAAGGAGGCTGAAGGAAGCCACCCACACATGAACACTTGCACACCACACTGTCTTTTATACAACATCCACGCTCTCTTATTTAAGACTTGAAAAGCCTGACTCGACGTGTGCATTGAGTGTACAAGTACGTATCTATGTTTTCCTAATTTGCACGGCTTCCTTTTTCTGATGACCAAAAACACAGTCATAAGTTTGAGCTTGGCCAGAACATGGTGTGCTGACTGAAGCTATTTCAAAGGCCTCCATCAATCCCTGGCCCCCATGGAGTTCTGTTGCTTAGCAACCACATAGTGTGACGGAGAGAGGTGTGCCGCCTAGGGACAAGGTGAACCAACACACGCTCATCAGCCCGCCAAAGGCCATCTTATCAGCAAGTGTTGCTTCTAACAATTTATCAACAGTGGGGACTATCCACCGTCTTATCTCTCCATAGGTATGTAGACATAAAAAAGAGAAATTATTCTGGTTTTATTTCCCCTTCAGAAGTCACACATACAAAATACACAGTGGTTAGAAAACAGGGAGAATCAAGTGAGAGGGGAAAATGCATTTTTTGGAATGTTAGTTATGTGATGTTTGTAATGGTTCTTAACTTTTAGCATAGTTATTCGTCGAAAATCTGTCGAGGATGATGATGATGACGAGTGGGCTTCAGTTTAACAAGATGAATGAAGGGATCATTTGGTGTCCCGTTTCTGTCCTAACTCCTTGATGGTGTCCGTGGCCTTGTTGGCAGCTTTGCCTATAGCCGCTTGGCTTTGTTTGCTGGCTTCTTGAGCAACTACATCCGTTTTAAAAATAAGAAACATTTCAGAAAAGGTCAACATGCAGTTTTTCAAAATGACCACATTCAATCCACAAAGTATAAGTGCATGCGTGATTGATTTATTTTATCCTGTTGAATTAGCTAAAGGGCCTCTTTAGCCTCTTTGTATTTTTCGGAGGAAAACGTTGGCCATAAGTACATTCTGACGACGTGCGTTTGCACTCAGTGAGAAGACAAATGGCTGAAACGTGCAGGGTACCTGCATTGGCTGTTTCTTTGGATGAATCTGCCACCTGCTGTACAGCTTCCTGAGCTGCCTGCACTGAGACCACACCATGTTGCTTTGCGAAACATATTAATTTTCAACGTGTCATCATCGTACGAGCGGATTTACCTGCAGTTTCCGTGACTCCTTTGACTGCAGAGTGGCTGCTGCCTTTGAGGCCCTCAAAGGACTTCTTCAACGAGGCCATGGCTCCACTCTTGGTCCCCCGCTGGGTACACGGCATGAGTCTGAGGCAACTGCAGCCCGAGCCACCGTTTAATACCCTCGGTTTGCGCCAGACATTGGTGAGCCTGCACGTTCCAGTCGGATTAACACGGACAAAACCGCACGGTCGGTCTGGCATCCTGGCAGCTGTGCCAAGAGTCATCGCAGCAAATTCTAAACATCCCGACCCGTCTGACAGAAGCAAGGAAAATAGACGAGCCTGGTTCAATGACTGAAATGGTTATATAATGAGAGAAATGAAAAAGTTCTCAATTGAGGAAAAATTTTTTTTTTTTTTCTTTTTTACTTTTTTTTATTTACAGAGGATTTGCATGTCCGGCTTAACACATAAACCTTTTTATTGACAAGTCCTGCAACTTAAAGCACATTTTCATATGACAACCATTATGATTTCAAGACATATTATATTGACTTTAAGTTGGTAAAATCGTCAGTATACACAAACACGCCCACACACAAACATGTATACTGTCCATGTCCCAACAGATAGTTTACTGGAATGATTTCACAAGAAACTAGAAAGATACAAAGTAAAAAAGAAATCCGAAATTCTTATTTTAAAAACATCCCAAAAGGAAATGGAAAAAAAAGAGACCCCACAAACAAGCATTGTCGACACTTAAAAGAGGATATTGTGTAAATATCTGCTTGCAACTTGGACTGTAACTTTTTTCGGCTCCCAATGTCTCATTGGAAGTTGATGAACATCTATTACACATGTCTAAATACATATACACACACACTCACACAAAATGCACATTCACAAGCCCTGATTCTGGTCTCATTTCATTGGGAGGGAATCAAGGAAATGAGACAGTGAAGGACAATCCTACAGCTCAATAAATACCGACACCCAACACATTACATTAATTACATTTACAATATATAATCATAAAAGATTTGTCTTGAAGGAAGAACATTTTTCAGTGGGAATTCTTGTCTTTTGGGAGTTTTTTTTTAAACTGGAGAATAATTGGAATAGCATTTGTCCGTTATTATTATAAATATTATTATTATATATTGTGCTGCTGGTTGAATGGAGGCTCACTGACGCTTTTATGCTTCCGGTTCGTAGTCTTGGCTCTCCTGTAAGGTGAACAAACATGACGTGCGATGAGTTGTCAGCTACATATACAAAATGGAATTTCTTATAAGATATTGTTAGTAGGAGGGTATAGAAGTGTTTTTAAGATGTTTAATAGCAGCAGCGTCACCCAAAAGAGAAAAATGCGCTGCAACCTGTTTTTAATTGTATCCCATATGTGAATTGTATTAATAGATGAATCAACAACTTATCGATCGATAGATATTTTCGATAAATTGTCCAAATCATCAGAATTTAAGCCTCTCACCAGTAAATAAGACTGATGCATTTTTTCAAAATAAGACATTTGCAAACCAAATTTTACTTTAGAAAACACAGCTTTTTTTTTTTTTTTTTTGCTATTTTAATTTTGCTTAATTTTGGACAGTTTATGGCCCAAATCAGGAACAGAATCACAATTCATTTGCACTTCCTGCATTTTCTTGCTATCCAAATCACCTGGATCCCAACACTGCTCACAACACTAGGGGGTGTAATAGATAGATTTAATTTCACTTCTCAAATATCACTGTGTTTGTCTGCTATATGATATATTTAACTGAAATCGCTGATTTGAACACTCAGTGATTTATAAAGGAAAATTACGAAACTGATCAGGGGTGCCCAAACTTTTGCATACGACTGTAGATAGATAGATAGATAGATAGATAGATAGATAGATAGATAGATAGATAGATAGATAGATAGATAGATAGATAGATAGATAGATAGATAGATAGATAGATAGATAGATAGATAGATAGATAGATAGATAGGCAGATCGATCGATCGAGCAGCATTTATACTACAGAGTGGGTATGTAAAAGATATCAGGCCAACTCCACATTACAAACAAAAAGAAAGAGAGAGGACGAAAGAAGAAAATAACGAGAAATTGCAAAGTCTGGTGTTATCTTGCCAAACTCTAGCTCCATTTTTTATCTGACATTTCAGGTTTTGTGTTGATATTTTCCAGCACCCTCATTCTACACCAAAGTCATAATTTGTTTGGTCTTGGCTCAGATTAGGTGATGTCATCCACTTCTACAAAAAACAAAATGACTTCATGGCTGTGTGAATTTGTGAGCAATGAGTAAATGATAAATAAATTGAATACATATTTGCAACAAATATTACAGGACTCTTATATCAGATTACATACTGTGTTCTTATGCGATCTATGTCAGCCTTTTGGCATCTACCATGGCAATAAAATATTTCATCATTCACAACACAAGGAGTTTGAGGATATGAAACTGTTCTGGCCCTTTATGTAGCTAAATGAGTCTCAAATATAACTTAATCATTCTTCACCTAAACTCATGGGTTACAAACAGCTCTTATGACCCAGCATGTACAAAAATAAAAGATGACGTCAGTGCATGGATTGCGCTTAGTCAATGCCTAGAGAGGGCAGCACCGGGCTGCAGAAAAGCTTCAAGGACGAGTTGTGAGCTCATCCCCAGCATCCTTCCAACTGCTCAACATTATGACAGCCTTAAAGGCTCCGGGTGTGATACTCCTTGGTCATTTGATGTCGTCTTTAGAATTAACAGGGAGGTTTTCCCATCAAGTCAGGCAGAGAGGGGCTCAATGCAAATTCTATCCTAAGCAGATTCCACATTTACAGCAATGCAGGGAGACACGGATGTTACCCACAATGCACCAAGGCTGTGAACGTCATCACCGCACCCACTCAGACCACGAGCATGTTACGGTGCTGAGTGTAGAAGGATGGGGGAAGGGAAGAACATGCAGGAGTAAGACTAAGAGAACATGGATGGCATGAAATGTGAATGATGAAAAATGCAGTGTTGCCTTTTTCATTGACTGGTGCAGAAATGTGGAACAAATGAAAAGGAAATGGAACCCAGACAAAATAAGATCAAATTGGATAAATATGGATATTTTAATAGAAAATAAAACAAATAAATAGAAAATATTTATTTCCTTTTTAAATCAATACAAATACAAATAAAATGCTAGAAAATTACATGGTGTAAATATCACCATGAGCGTAAAGGCGTTTAAACGTTTTCATTGCAACATATTTAGGATAGTTGATTCTCTCCCTGAGCGGGTAATTTCCAAATATAAACCATTTATGTCACACTTGCTGTGTGCTGTCCCACACAACCCTGTAATTTAATTTGAAAACACTTAATGTGTACGCAATTTAGTAGGCTCATCAATAAGAACCATACCAAACATATTGAAATTGATAGCCAAAAATAATCATTTGTATTGACAGTGTCACATCTCGTCCCCAGCCGTGTTACTGTCTTAGTTTCTGTCTGTGTCCTCGCCCCGCCCCTCCTGTGTGCCCATGATTAGTTTGATTATTCTCACCTGTCTCTTGTTACCTGTCGTGTATATAAGTCCTGTCTGCCCCTCACGCCCTGTTGTGTGTTGTTGTCTTAATGTCTTCTTGTTGCACATCTTTGTCGATCAGTCCTGTTGTTGGTTTTGTTTGTTAAGTCATGTCAGTTTGCTGAGTCTGTTAGTTTGTGTTCTCCAATAAACCCTGGTCCAAGCTGCATTTGGTCGCACTGCTCCATCCGATACATGACAGAGGTAATTGAACAAGACTGTGAGTGTATCTTGCAATGATGTAGTGAGTCATACTCGGGGGTGTTAAAAATATTTGATCCCTCTGAGATAACTAAAACATAAACGCCTCTTAGTCTGATTGTAATCGAGAATCAGTTTGATGCAAAATTGTCTTCAATGGTGCAGAGTGAAATGAGTACAGGGATGAATCTACAATGGTGGACGGCGTCACCCCACTGGCCCCAGTGGATATGTGAATGTGCACCTTAAGGCATACTCACTGAAAAGGTTCTGGCTCTGTCCCTGAGTGCGTATGATCTAAAGCAGGGGTCATCAATGTGGACACCAGACATCCCTCAATGACCATATCAGTAGCCAGTGGACCTCTTCTAAAAAAATAGCTCACCAGTTGATGGGACATTGCGATTTTCCAGAAATGTTGTTCAAATGAGAAATAATAAGCATGATTGTCTTCACATAATGAATATCAATATGACTAAAGGTAATTTGAGCACATTTATTTAAAATGTGTCTATCAAAATAGTAGAATTCCGTGCTAATCCGTAGCCAAGAGGTTTTGTAGCTTTCAGTTAAAAGAAGATAAGAGGAAAATAAGAAAACAAATGCAAATATTGCATTGATAGTCATGTGCATACGGAGCCAATTAATACTAACAGGCCTATTATCTACTGACACTTAATGGACTCACCCCTGATTGTAAAACAAAATATTTTAGTGTTGCAAAAAATATCCATCTACACAAGACTCCATAATGTGTGTGGTGCAAGGTGATTACCTGCTGGGTGTCATCATATGTCTCTCCTTCTGGCATTCCCTCAGACTGGCCCTCCGTGGCCTCCTGCCCATAATCCTCAGGCTGTATGGCACAGACAGAAAACAAATATGAAGGCTGAAAAGATGCAATAATGATTTGTGCTCTGGCGTATTGTATTTCACGACCCTGCCACAAGCAGCAATTTCACACAAAATTTTAGACTTCTCCAGAGCAGGTTTATTTTGCAGTGCAGGTAGTGTCACACAATTTATATTGTATTTTTAATCGAGGCCTAAGCGCTCCCGCAATGTGTGTGTTACACTGCATGTCATTGAATTTCCCTCATAAATATGGCACTAGCATTGGAAAACTAGTCCTCAAGGAGGCTGCTTTAGTTTGCATTGTCTGACATTGAACCATGTCAGGTGCACCTCATTGCAAGGAATACAAAGCTTGACTGATAGGAGACGGATGTGTTGATGCCCAAATGGCCTCCGTCAGTTTACAAAATTGACAAAACTGTCTACCTAGATTAAATATACATTGCTGATTATTTATGTCAGTGATTAAGCATATTAACGAGTATGTGTCTATTTTACAGACTGTGGTGCAGACTGCAACATAACGAGAGCTTTTCATGACATTTTGGTCCCCCCCTACAAGAGAGGCAATATATTAGAAAGTAATCAGTCAGTTGCAGCGCAGCTCTGAATAAGGATCTATAAACTATACTATAAAGAAGGATCCGACAAATATGGATTTTTTTTCAAGTCGATGGGGAATCTGATTTTTGGCCAGATAAAATTCTGAAAACTGAGGCAATTAATTTTAAAAAGTATATAATGCCAAAATTAGCCTATTTTTTAAATTTTAAAATGAATTATGTACAAGTAGAACAATTGACTGTACAATGTACCTTAGGTGTTGCAGGCATAGACTCATTCTAATATAGCTGCCTTAAACCAGACAGCCCTCTTCCTAGGATTCAGTCCCAGCTAAACAACTTTAATCTGTTGTGTTAAACTACAACCGGTAATACCGGTGGAATATTCACTTAAATGTACTCCTTCTGACACAATAGTTTATAAACAAAGCATCAACTATTTCCTTTCTTGGGACTTTGCTCATCACTCTCTGTGCAACAATGAGACCTGAATAGAAAGCTAGTGGGTCACCACTCTTATTTTTAAACCTCCGCTAATCAAGTCAATTAGGGTGGACACCAGGCCCTAATCTTGCACCGTGCTCAAGTTGACTGCAAGAGAAGAAAGCCGAGGAGACTTCTTGAATGAAAGCTAACATATTTGAATGTCACTTTATTTGGCACATAGGCTAACTTTGACGACCTCGATATAAATTGTCTGCTGGAGAGGCAGTTACCTAAAACTGTTTATTGTTGTGACTGCGGGTTGCAGTATAGACAAGTGTGACAAAATATTGGAAAAAAACAGTGTGCCGTGCAGTCCTACACCAATTTACTGTAAATATAATAAAGGCTTTATTTTACTTTTACAAAACCGTCCTACACCATTTGACACAAATAATGGCAACATTTTGTAATTTTACTGCTTTGGTAGAAAATTAGGAATACCATTGCACGTGTCGTTTTGGCCTATGGCTTTGCAGACATGAATGATATGAATGACGTTTGTAAGCAAGCCTTTGCCAAGGTGTAAAAATGAGCTCCTCCAAAACTGTAAACAAGCCAGTAAGGTTAACTATCTTTGCCAGGCAGTGAAGAGGATCCCAACTGTGATGATAAAGGCTAAGAAAAGGTCGAGGAACACTGTTTCACTCGCAGCCTGTCAACGTGGTAGCTCTCATGCATTACAAGGTTATTTAGGGTGAGTAGCACAATTCTGAACACGAATCGATTACAGATGTTGGTCCGAATAAGAGTTAAAACAATTCAGAATACAAGACAAACATACAGTTAAACGAGGTTGTATAATGAGAATTTTGGAGAAATAAATCATATCGAGGCTGTGGGTGTTTATTTATTCAGGTGTCTACCACATTATTATTTTTCTGGACATTACTCGGCTGTGGTTAAAAATAGCTCAAGAGTTTCTGTCCAACTCCTGGCTGACTTTGTTCTTAGCAGCACCCACTCTAGCCGCACACGTCACATCTTCTATTTTGTTTTGTTAAAATGCCCAGGCATGCTCTGTGCTCCATCCATTACGTTTTCTTTCAACTATAGACACACGTCGGCTTAACAGATGCTATGCTCTGCTGGTGCTTTAGTAAATTTGTCTACCATTGCACGTATCAGTCATAGTAATGTAAAATAGATTAAAAAGCCCCTTTATGAGATGACTAACTCCTACAGTACATTCAACCAAATAACGTGAGCAGCTACTGTAGTACAGTGTATACTCGAATGTGAATTTGTGTGCACTTAAGTGTTTGCTTTAAAGAGCAATGAATCAATTTTAAAAGCCTTGATCAAGACACGTTGAAATCTCAATTCAATCGTGATTCATATTTCAATGTAAAAAGTGCAGTTGGATTTGCTAAACACTACCATGACTTCAATTGTCATGACGACAGCATTAAATTGAAATATCCTGTTATGAAATATCTTAGTGTAAACTGTGGCATAATGCACATACGTTCATGTCAGAAGGGAATTCATCCTTCTTCAGAAGGCCAGTCGCGGCAGCAATATTCTCCATCGCTCCAGTGGTCTTCTCAGCCACTACGCACGCATGCACACATACAAAATTCAAAAAGCAGAGTGAGCAGAGTGTTTGCAGCATTGATTGGAATTATAGCACCTGAATAATATTCAAAATAAGAACTCACCTGTGCCGACACTGTCTTTGGCCTTGTTACCTAGTTAACAATAAAGAAAAATAGAGATCATTTAGGCACATTTTTTTAAAAATAGAATTTAATACTGGCATTTAATTTGCCTGTAAAATCACCTTTGTTTTGAGGTCCTGGATATAAATTTGATTTGATTTGATATGTCTTTATTTTGAACATTTTAAAACATGAAATTTCTTAATTATTTCACTTTGGATGACGAAATGGTCCAGTGGAGGACAAGCAGAGAGCATTTAAATATCTGCGAGTTTCAATGCGTATTAAATTACATTTTGATGGGAGTGGATTGTTAAACCTAAGAGTGATGCATGGATCTGGTACTAAGAACAATGAACAAATTCTAACCTGGGCCATTAAAACATAGCTACAATAAATGGCAATAGTTTAGGGTTGTTGTCCTCCTATAATCATGAGCTGTGTGTGAAAGTACATGGCTATGTAATGATTAGTTTCATAAATATTTAAAGACTCCCACATTGCTCACATCTCCAAACTGGCCATTGATATGAAAGCACCAGGGAGCAATTTATTTAAGAGACTTAATCAACGTTACTGCTCCTGCTTAAAATACAACCACAGCATTGTTCAATTGTTTGACCTTTTGGCAGACCATCATCGATCTGCACTTTACTCCACTGAGCGATTTGGCCAATGTACTACATTGTGTGACCAGTGGTCCTGAATCTGTACAGGGCAGTGGAACTGTGTAGCATCCACATGCATTATCGGTCCCTGAGGACCGTTAAAAGCCAGCGAGGGAGAAGCCGTATGATGAAGCTTTTTACAAACGGCAGCCTCAAAGAAAACCTAAATTGAGGAAATGCATCCATGTGAAAACAACACACTCATGGAGTGCCCTGGAAGAACTATACCTACAGTCCCACAATTGATGGCTATCGCAAGGGAAGGCAAACTCTTGACGTGTTTCTAAAAGTGGGTTTGCCTACCCAGAAATAATACATAACCCAAATGAAACAAGATCAACTCAGTTAACAGGTCGGAATAAATCTTTTTTTGCTTTTTTTGACAAGTATCCATCCATCCACCCATCCACCCATCCATCCATCCATCCATCCATCCATCCATCCATCCATCCATCCATCCATCCATCCATCCATCCATCCATCCATCCATCCATCCATCCATCCAATCGTGTTATGAGAGATGCACAACAGTTATGAATTGGTATAAATCAATTTGATTTTGGTGATGATTTGTTCCACAACAGTGAAAACAGTCTGACTATATGTCACGTCCCTGCGTCACCGGACTCCCAGCCAAGCCCCAATCAAGGAATTGCCAACACCTGCTACAGCTCGTTAGGGCCACTACTTAACCTCTATGCATTCTGCCAGTGGTTGTCAGTTCGTCTCCTTACCCTGCCCGTGACACCACTGCCTTCTGGTCCCCTGAACGATCTCTGTTGCCAACTGTTTCCGTAAACTGACCGACCACGCCTGATCGCCGCCTATCTTGACAACCTGCCTGCCTCCGACTACGACTACGCGCTGTGCTCTGCTGCTCAGCCACGCCAGACCGCAAGTCCAGTGTTCCACTTCCCCTTTCCCCCCTTTTCAATAAAGGATCGTGTGCACTTGGTTGTCCTGTCTCTGATCCGTGACACTATATATGAGCCAATTCTGTTGATACTTTACTAACAGTGATGATGGACACTCATCAACTATGATAATAAACATTGCTTGAAAAGTAAATTAATTTGATTGTGCATATATATATATATATATATATATATATATAATAAAGTTGCAATAAAATTGCAATACATACATACATACATACATATGTATGTACATACATACATACATACATACATACAATACGTACATACATACATACATGCGTACATACATACGTACATACATACAAACATACATACGAACATACATACCTACATACATACGTACATACATACATCTCATGTGTGCGAAGTTGCCCATTTTTCTTAAAAATAATCTCAAAGCAAATGTCTCAAATTTAGGAAACCTGAAGTAATGATGATCCCATCTCAATTTGCTTACAAAATGACTTTTTGTGAAATCTGGCCATATTTACTTCAACACACTGGACGGCTTGACTTATTTTGTCATACGAATGGCAATGGGTGGAGACCTGTCCCTTGGGTTCTGCCATCTAATTGACAGCATTAGCATTTATTTGTCCTAACTGTCGTTATCCATCATTGTCTTAGATTAATGAAGATTGCATTACACTTTCTGCCCAACAGCATGACAAACAACAGAATGCATAATTGCAGACACATTACAGCTATGCTGAGTTCCATTTTGTACATGGCAACAAGATGATTGAGGAGGATGTGAAAATGAGCCAGCATGCAGTTTGACTGCTGTCTGACATGTTTGCTGCTCATGACGAGTGACAGGCACGCAGTAATTGGATTTCAGCTTAGATCTCATTGCAGATACATCTGACAACTTCTAGTCTCATCTCCACAAGCACATCACGTGCGACTGTGCCTTCATGGAACACAATGTGACCATATCAGTAGTGACAACTACCAGGAGTTTCCATTTTGGGCCTTCTATTAAAAGACAATGATGCACCTGAAGCGTTACAATTCGGGAGATGAGCAAATATATGCCTGCTTGAAAATAAGAATAAATATTTTGACAATCCACAGCACAAAATAAAAACCATTGTACCCCAATCATTTTAAATTATCTGCTATAATTGTAATATGGCAATTTTGAAAGATGGCATTAACAAATCCCAAAACTAAAAATAAATATTTAAAAACCTTAAATATTTCACGAAAAACCTTAAATATTTCACGAGTATCCATATTCTTTAATAAAAAAAACTGAAGCTAGATGGAAGCGCAACATGCAAGTCTTGCATGAATGATGATTATATATTTCATGAAGTCTTGTATGTGATATGCATGTCATATTCTATGTACAGTCTACTGGCTTTGCCTGTGCACAGACGTGGCCCGTTCCGCCCCACCCCCACCCCATCTCGGTCAAGTGAGGCGATAGGCCATAAGGATATTCAAAGCATTGCATCATCTACGATTACTCCTCACTACAGCGCACTACACTACATCTTACAACTGCTGATACCGATGCTATTCACTACCTGCTTGTTAAAACAGCCTCTATAATTAATGGCACAGTGAATTGATCTGCATACGTTAAACACGGGCATTGATTGTTTGTCTTCCCGAATGAAAAACTGGCTTGCTGCGGTGATGAAACTTTTTTTTTTTGCCAGTGGATCCATCTTTTACATTTACATCACGTATTTTGAACCTATATGGCAGCGTCCATGCACAAGTAGAAGAAATAGCGTGACCAACAGTTGTTAGTCACACACTAATCAATTCCTCTACAATGGATGCCAAGCCCTGCTTTGATCATCTTACCTACGAACATAACTCCTTCTTTAGTCTTCTCGGCGGCCACGGCAACTCCTTCCTTGGTCTTCTCTGCAGCCACAGCCACGCCCTCCTTGGCTTTGGACAAACCCTTCATAAAAACGTCCATCTTGGTGGAGCAACTGTGGGCAATGCAACACGCGTGTGGTTCAATCACCATGCAGAGCCATGCAAAGGATCTCATGTTAGTAAAGAGGCCACTGAAACTGTTAAATATACTCACTGTATTAATTCACAATACATTGGGTGGGTTCGTAAGTGTTGGGGAAAATGGGAGCTATAACGCCGCCTGTGGTGGATTCCGACAGGTGCAGTCCGGCCAACAGGCTTTTGAAATAGTCACTGTGTTCACTCATGCATGCATTCGTGCACCTTTTCAGCATCCTCCCACCGTACATTAAATATTAAAAAGCCAAAAGATTTCAATGAAATGGTTAATTGTGGAGGGGGGTCATTAATTATTGCTCACTTGTAATGCTACGCTCATCAGTGCACGGGGAGATGCCTGCCTGCACAAACGGGGTCGTTTTTTTCTCCTTTTTTTCCCCAATAGGGAATGCACAGGCGGTGCTATTTATTACTGGGGGATGGGGACACTACCTTATTTACACGCATCACGGTGCAAAACATACATGGAAGGTAACACCATATTCACCAATTTGCGCAAGAAATGAATATTGAATTATTATATGAATCGGACACCATTACATGAGCTACAAATGAATTATTTGACGACATGCAGCAGTTTGGCCGAAAGCATTCTTAAATGCAACATACAGCATAATATCTGAAATTAAAGTATTCTTAATGTTAACACTGCGTCTTCAAACGGTCGTCGCTAAACGCGCCGAGAAATAACGCTTGCAAGTCAGTGAACGAAAGGTGGCCCTTACCTATTTACAAATAGCTTCGACTTGTCCGCTTCGTGGTCGATTGAGTGGAACTATCGTCTGTTCAGCAGAGATATCTTGCAACGATCACAACGGTGGGCCTTTCTCGCGATGATCTCCACCAACAGTGAGGCTGAGACCGTCACGTACCCCTTGTTCCCCCTCCCTCCCTCTGCACGCCTCAACGCCAGCCTCCTCCACTATATTGATCACCCCAGGCTGGATGTCATCTGGTAGGCAACGGCGAGCAAAGGGACTTTAAATATCACGATATAGTGTGGTCTGGTGAATTTTTATTATTATTATTTTTTTGTATTTGAGCAATGGCCCGACAAAACCCCATTTAAAAAAACGTGAGCAGGTCGTGATCATTATTTGAAAAAGGGGTTGTGTCGGTTTGTGCAAAGTCCCGGTTGGGAGTTGAATATACTCGATGATTTCGACACTGTGGTTAAAGAGTGGTTAAAATGCGATGCCAAATGCATCACAGGCGATTTATTCAGATGTTCTAATATACAGTCTCAGTGCATAGCATTCATTTTCACGATCCAGACTTTCAGCAACGCCATCTGCATTGGGCATTGGACAAGCTGTGCTCCTGCATGAAGTTGGTCCATATCGTGCGAGGAGACAGTGGTGGATGGTTTCATTAACATGAAGGCTGCATTGCACGTTGACTCCTTTTTACCCCCTCCAAGATAACACGAACATAAAAAGCCTTATGCACAAGATAACTTATAGACCTAATACAGTTGGACCATTAAATTATATGTTCTGCAGTTTGATTCGGGAATTTTCCATATTAGAAAAATCATATACTACATAGGCTTAATTTACTATATTTTAATATTAGTAGTGGAGGAGTTGTGGAGATGTGAATTAAAAAAAACCCACGTAAAAATAGAAGTAGAACTACCATATACTAATAATTATTTATGAATGGGCGTGGTAATTGGAAGTCAGTGGTGTCATTGACTATATGAATTTTATATTGATGCATTTCAGGAGTATAAGAAGACCACACGGGGGACTGTGCTAATCGTGTCGGGATGCACGCCTTTTTTTTTTTTTTTTTTTTTTTTACGAGTCGAATCCACCCCTTGCTCCTCTCTGACGTGCATACAGTGACGCAGTCATGGGCGAGTGATCGTGAATTCCTCCCCCAAACTTCCCTCCGGTGTAAGGAAATCCCAGCTAGCTCAACCCGAACGGAACTATCCCCCCTCTTTAGTCGTTAGTCCATGATAGGCAAACAAGAAGAACCAGGCGGCCGCCATTTTGGCCTACATTTGAATAATGTAGAGTAGACAACGGCGGTGTGAGCAGGCGTTTCACTTTAGAGCGTAAACCACAAGTTGTGGTTTTAATAATTTGAAGACGAATTGATGGAAGGATTCTGTATTTGATAGCGGAAGACCGTAGCTCTATCCTCGATGTTTATGTGGCGCTGTCCTTGCTGGTAGCGTGGCTCTGTCCATAGTGCTGAAACATATTACCAGGATGTGTTGCGAAAACCAGAACGGGAGAGACCCGTCGGTATCTTTAATTTCAAGAACACGATACTACAATAGAAATACAATTGAACCAGTTGACTTTCCAGACACATTTAAACAGAAGAAACGGACAGTACAGTAAAGCATTTCTTTCGCAATTGTGTGCCAAAGTTGCCTCCTGGTGGTCATTTGTAGTAATTGTAGGCTTGTGTCTAAAATCATTGGGGCCAAAGAGTAGTCACACTAAACCAGGGATGTCAAAGTCAAACACACCGAGGGCCAAAAAAACAAATTTGCTACAAGCCGAGGGCCGGACTGGTTCAATGTTTATTAAAATATATCGGAATGATTGCACATAGCCTTTTGAACTAAGACCTAACACAGTGTACATTATTTAATGATTAAATGAATATGGCAATATTTTGTTATGGCTCTGTCAGTAACTTCAAGGGAAAACATTTTCAACAGCCAAACAGCAAAAAAAATCAATTGTTTTAAAAACAAAATGTGTTTCTTAATATCAACATAAATGCATAAGTAAAAGTGTATGCATTATAAACTGAAAATGTATTATTGTGCTGCTCTATGATCTACCGATCATTGCTTTCAAATCGTAAAATAAAAAAATAATCAAATCAGTTGTATTCTTTCTCATGGCTCTTATCTGCAATTTTCCCTTGGTCCATTCAACTGAAAAATAAATATAAATAAATAAAATTCAAAAATTTACGGCACACAGACAAAACAATACTTTCTTCAAAGAAAAATCACGTCTTGTAGAAACAAATGTAAAAATGTAACCGAATTAAAAAACGGAAAATACGTTACTGTTCTGTGATGCTCACTTGTCTGAGGCTGAGCCTGATACTTAGAGGTGTCTCATTGTTTTTACAAGTTCATCAATGTTCGGGGTTAGGCTCTGAGGCTCAAAACCCGTTTTTGATCAACTCTCCTTCTGCAAAGGGCCGGGCTGATTTGGCGATATCTTTTGCCACAATAAAGCTAGCCTTGGCAGCAGCCTCGCTTTGTGATTTAGCATACGTGAACATAGCCTGTCTGGACTTAAGGCCTCGTTTTAATTCTTCCACCTTCTTAGACTTAGACTTAGACTTAGACTCAACTTTATTAATCCCTTGGGATTACTCCTTCAGGGAAATTCTGTGTCCAGTAGCAGTAAAATACAAAATACACAAGAAAAAACACAAGAGATACAGATATACAGAAGATGCAGAAATACACACAGTGCAAGAGTTAGCAATGAAATGTAAAAGAGGCAAAAAGATAAACTAGGCAAGAAAATTGAGGGAGGTAAAAACACTACACAGTAGTTGCCATAATATTGCACATTGTATATTGACGTGTGAATGTGTACAGTTATTACAAGCATCTCCATGTCCCTGTTCATGTCCATGCCACCTCCTCCCCCCCAGTGAGGAGTTGAATAGCTTGATGGCTTGGGGGACAAAGGAGTTCTTCAGTCTGCTTGTCCTACAATTGGGGAGGATCCGGCTCCTCTGATTAGTGATGACAGCTTTTGTTCATATTCTTGTCTTGTTGATAGTGCCTTCTTAAATTTAATTCTTTCATTACAGCATTTTCTCCACACACAGAAGACACACAGGTTTGCCTCTTACCTCCGTAAACATGTACTCTGCCTCCCACCTGGCCTGAAACCCCCTGTTCTCAGCGTCCACCTTACGTTTAGCCATTTTTGAGGAGGGGGGTATCAGAAAGTTGAACTCTGCTCTGACTACTGATGAATAATGAAGCCGCTTGTGCGAGCTGCAGGGACATCGCGGGCTACCGTTGCATTATGGGAAATGTAGTGTTGGTGCGTGCAAAACACCAGCGGGCGGCTGTGGCCTACGGGCCGGTTCTAATAGTAATTCAATATCATCCAGGGGGCCATAGATAATCAATTCGCGGGCCGGATCTGGCCCGCGGGCCGTAACTCTGACATATGTGCACTAAACGTTCATTATTCCTATTCACTGTTGTGAAGGAACGAAGTACAAATACTTTGTTATGGTACTAAAGTAGATTTTTCAAGTATCTGTACTTTACCGGTGTACTACTTCCTTCAAGTATCTGTACTTTACCGGTGTACTACTTCCTTTATAGTACACTTACTTTACTTTTTCTGACAACATTTTACTTGAATTGTCAACATTATAAAACACAACTGTAATTGAAAATAGGGTCAGTACCTTTAGACAAATATAAAGACAATTGTGGTTGAGATCAGGATTCATTTTTCGAGATTTTCAGGATTACGGCAAACGAGGAGAATTGCCATTAATCTCCGAAGAAACACACACTAAGAATTTTCTGGTAGAAAATTCACTGTAAATAAAGCTATTGTTGCGCTGACCCTGCGGAGGTGTGGCTGACCGGTCTTGTTTCCTCCTGGCTTGCCGCCCCGCGCGTGACCGGAGGCCGCTGCGTTTGTTCCAGCCCGCACGTGAAAACAGAGGTGTACGACGGGTGGATTATAAATGCGTGCATGTGTCATTCGGATGGGGAGCGCCGGACTAAGGACGGCAGAAAACACCCACAAACACCGTGAGGATCTGAGCCTGTCAAGCTGACGTGCCATTGCCTATCGGTAAGATCACGTGGACTCCTGTCAAAATGGCCGCCCTCTGACATTGTTGTGGGTGAAGTTTGTACTAATTGTCTCTGTAAAATAAGAACAAATGCACACTGTTGAAATTAATGCTCGAAATAGTAACGTAATACTCAAGTTTGAGATATTCCTTAGTTAAAACCTTTGTTAAAATTGTTTAAAGTACATATTAAAATGAAGACTGTTAATAATTTAACTTTGTGTATAAAATAAAAATTAATCAATTTAAAAGAAGTAAAATGCAGGGTACAGACAAGTTTTGGTCATTCATTGAGCTTGACTCCCCTGCGTGTGATTAGCAGCTCGATGGTTAAACATTTAATTTGCAAAACTTAATTTTGTACCTAATCTAATTATACTTACATTCTTCCTAAATGAAATATAACTACTTAGGTTTATTATCTGTAAAATTCATTGAACTTCCTGTGTTAAAAAAAAAATACATGTTATTCAAAAATGGGTTATTTTTGTATTTAAGGATTTTTCACCTCCTTGTCACGGGCAAAATAACACTTGACAGCTATGGCAACACACTGTTGTGATAGTGCTGTGCCAAAGTATCATACTGGACAAACGTACTTTTGATGCACTTTTTACGTTAACTTGGTGTTCAGGTGGTATAAATCACTTTTTGTGAGAGGATACTCAAAATTCCTACTTTACGAGGTTATCTGAAGGCACAATTGTGATGTTCCTCCAGAAGTCTTTACACTGCAATGTGCCCATTAGCACTTCACCAACTTGATGCGATTCTGCAGTTAACTCTGAAACACATTATCTACTGAAGTTCATTTCTAAAAAGCTAATGTGATTCCATTTCTCCTTCCTTTTGATTTTATATGTAACACATTTCTGGGTGTCTGTTGTTTTCATCTGAAGTGTGGTGCACGTTAATGTACAAGTAGTGTGGTAAAGGAGATCTTTATTAAATGGACCACAAAGGTGTCCTCAAAGGCTGGACAGTTATTAGAAGCTTACGACAAGCTCCTGAGAGGAACAAAGAACCTGCTGAGAAAAGCTCTTATGAAGTGGATTTCATTAAAATCTATTCATCTATTTTCTAGAGGGTTTTTTCCTCACTTTTTAGTCTCTCTCATCCATGATATGAAAAGGCACATGAGAAACAGATGAAACGGTTGCAAAGGCAGCCATCTTGTTTTTCACATCTACCCAGTTGAAAGTTACAAAGTGAATTGTAAAATAAAATGTGCGCAACGTACTCGAATTCACTTTCCCAATCTGATTTCACAGCCTCAGCTGTTGGCCTATTCTCGCCACCTTGAGTGAATTGGCCTTTATCTGTTAAGGCCTTTTACGACCTGTGCTCTCGCGATAAGCTTTCCTTTTACAGACTCATTGAATGGAGTCATCCAGTCACCGGCATCGTTATATAATCCCGATTAATCAGAGTTATAAAACCTTGACATGGACCCGGGTCGCGCTATTGCTTTGATTTACACCGACCTGACTGCAAGTCATTTCCATGCAATGAGGTGGTGATGACGTGCATGCACGTGACCTTGAATCCCAATAATGAATTGCATGGATATTAGACACTTGCTAAAGAGAATGCACCACAATCGTAATCGAGACTCGCTGCCTATAGATGGCAGCAGAGACTGTAACTTCCGCAGAGGCCATTGCTATTCACCTCACATTAACCATGCTACAGATATACTCAGGACACCCATGCATCACTTGGAATTAATATGCGCACACACACATACACTGCCATAGAAATATTTACAATATGTCTCTTCTCTATAGCTTTCTTGGAGATTTAATTACACATGAAGTCATCACCTTGAAAACCATGTTCACCCCATCCAACATAATAAAGAATGTATGATGAATACAGCATACAAAATTGAAGCAATCTTCATTTGACGTTGCTTAAATTTTTCTGTTTTGTTTATCATGTCTGCATTTGTCCTTAGGGAGGCACAGAATGTCCTTAAGCGCACGCACACACGCCCCCAAGAGAATGGGTGTTAATTTATGTAACATATGTTGTTAACATATTTGTTTTAGTAATCTGACGTATCTATTATACTTATAGTGTGTATATCAAAATCCCCTTTGGGTATCATAAAAAAATGAAGCCAAATGAAGGGAATTATGCAAATAGTACACACGAAGTCCTTACAGCTATTCTCCATCTTCTTTATGCACGCAGGCGTAATTCAATGAATCTGTGTGAGAGCACTTTCCTCCATGATTGACCTCCATACAGAGGCGACGACTGTAAACCAAGCTGCACAGATTAACAATGAAACATACGGGAAGCAATATTACAATTATGTCATAGCAATTTGTTAAGCTGTCTCTGGCCCTGGTGCACAAACATAACCATAAGTTATGTTTTTTGTGTCCCTGCATGCGTGTGTGTGTGTGTGTGGGGGGGGGTGGGGGTGGGGGGGGGGGGCTCTCTGTGAGATAAAAAGGTGACCGTGATTCTTGGATTTGTCAATTTTTTGGCAGTTATATAACGCCATCCCATCTGGCTTCTTGCCGGCACAATTTCTTGCTATTAATGCTGATGGCTAATTGCATTACATAATGTGTTGTCCTGGCTTTTGGAGAAGTCAAACAGCTGCCACGGACTTAAAAGCAGTCTCCTTTATCCAAGCAACCCCCCCCCCCCCCCCCCCTCATAAATAGGTATCTGTCAACTCTGAGCCTTATTAATAGTGCCTTTGTAACTGCTGCTGCACTCCAATATATTTGGTCAGCTAATTAGAAGACTTTAGGCCCGAGGAGATTTGATTCATTTATAGGGTTTTATCAGACTGCTGCTAATTTAAACCCAGCAGTTATACAATGTCATCAGTGACAGACAGATAAATCAGTCTGGGGAGAGCGAGGGAGGGCGAGGAGGCGGATTGAACGTTTGCCATGAGTGCGTCTGCCCGTGGCTTGCCCACCAGATGGTAGTGCAGCATCACAGAGAAGCTTTTCTCCAACGGCAGAGGAAATGGTGCAGGAGGATGAGACGTCTGGAAAGGAAGGCTGCAAGTTCTGACGTGGCCACCTAAATGGGATAATAGGCTCATAGCGTCCCTCTTCCATTATTTCACCAGGCAGCATGTTTTGTTTCTCCCAAAAGACGGAATCACAAATGACAGCAGTATCTTTCAACATCACCCATATGGTGTACCCAGGGGGATGATCCAAAGTGGGGCACACTGACTTGTATGCATGCACTTTTGAATACAGTCATTCACAGCCAAGCCTGCGTCGAGAAGAATCATCGTCGTCAAGCATGGAGTTAACATTTTGACACACAAGCAGGAGAGAAAATGTGCATGTGGGAAGTCAAAATAATATTTCGTTTGAATCCCCAGGAGCTGCGTTGTACACAGCAGCTTGTGAATATCTTGTGGGAGTCAAGGAAACTAAAACTGTTTACAAGTGGAAGCAGAGGCATGTGTTTGAAAAATGCTTCTATAACTATACTCGCTGGTCATTTTATTAGGTACCTCTGCACAATCTCTATAGAGAAGCATACATAGAATTCAGCTCAAAGAAAGTATAATGCTCCGTTTCAGTCGACAGCATCAGAGAGAGTCTAATCTATGAAGTCAAAAATAAAATTATTTTTACAGTTTGAGCTGTTGTCATCACGGCATTTATCATTCAATACATTCGACAGTGTTAATTTTTCATTATCACTAATAAGTGGCTGAGAGAAATCACAGGAATGCCTGTAAACCCACTCGTGTTAACAATTAAGGCTCCTCATGTTTATGTTTGTTTGTGTGATTTCATATCTAAATGCCCCACTTCACATTGCAAGGTGATTCTAATATCTTGGTTTCCATCAGGAGAGATCCTCGGATCAGATATTTAGAGTACATCCTAAAGGGGGCGGCGGGGATTTGCGTGGTGCAGAGGTGGGTTAGCCTATCTTTTAGGCAAAAGGGGAGTGTTTCTGTAGTTTATCATCTGAAAGTGCTGCATGGTTTTAATACTTTTATAGCTTGTTGAAAAGAACCGTTAAAAGAAAATCACTCCAAATTTGGATTTCAGTTTTGTGGCGCCTGACCATGCCACAAAAATGGCTCAGATACTCCCCTATGGTTTCCATAGGCTGATTGAAGAGGCATAATATAGAAACATTTGTTAGTATGATGCAGTGCAGGTGTTTCTCAGTGATTGTTTATTGATCGGACGTTCTGATGTTCAATACCTAATCATATCCACAAATGTCAAAACATTCTATTAAGTGGAATTCAAAATGAGTGAAATCTACTGGATCAATCTGCATCTCCATTGCCACTTTGTGCTGCGGACACAAAGTCAGTTATTGTTTCCGGACGGACAAGTGCTGTGTCTTTGGGGAAATATCTTGCCTCATAGCGGTATTATATTGGATGGCTACAAAAAGAAAATTGTGAAGAAGTAAGTTTGTCATACCGAAGCAAAAAACAGGGAGGGTGTCTATATTCTCTGCTCATGCACCAAAATGGAAAAGGACGGGGTGCCGTGTGCTTTTTGATAGAAGTATCCAATTCAGCACATTGAGAGGGAGAGGCTTGTCACCTATATTTTAATCCAATACATCAACTCAAATTCTGATGGAGCAGTGAATCCTTTGAAGTTGCACAAAAAAAATCTCTGGTTGCACAAGAGCCCTGCAGACTGAGACACCCAGCAAAAAAAGGATATGATAGGAAACCTGGTAAGCTAATGAGTTTGTGCTTTTATCTCCTCAATTTCTCCAGGCTTTTGTGGTTGGGCCTTTGAGGCATCTCTGTGCCAAGTCCCCTAATCATGTTCTCATTGTACGCCTGTGAATCTGACACTTTTTTGGGGGGAAACGTGGGGGAGTCCATCCAGCAACTTTTCCCCACGAGAGCAACAAGGAAGCCAGGAAAACGGATCTGATTTATGGATATTGTTCCGGGGAACTTAAGATGACAAAGAAATGGGAGTGGGTAAAGGAATGCTGTGTTAAAAGACTGGAAACATCTCTCCCCATTGCATCTGAGCTGCAGCACAATGTAATAAGTCGCAGCATTTGTTGAGGACTTCTAAAAATGTACTGTACCCCAACACCCCCCCCCCCCCACACACACACACACTCCCACCCCCCCTTCCCTTTCCATTTGGTCTAGTCTGATTTGGCTCGAAACATCACTCTCGGTTTTCTAAAAAACCTGTCTATGATCTTCCCCAAATGTGATCCATGTCTAAGAGATCATCAGATGGGCTGAGAGTAGGAAGTCATCTTTTTGTTCCCCATCTATCGCTTTGCTTATCTTAACGAACTTGTGTTTGTCTTGGTGCACTGCACAGGGATGTGAGAAAGTCACTATTCAAACAGAGAGACTTTACACTTGGGAGTTATTGAAATTATTGGCGGGGCAGTGACCGCAGCGCTTATTTGAGCTTAAGATGCTGGCTGTTGAGATTTGCTGGCAGCAACTCTAGAGGCTGGTCCTTTCTTCAGGCACGTCCAATCCGATCCATTCAACCATTAATGCCTGAGAGTAGACCGGAGGACACATTACAGCCCTCGCAGAGACCAAGGTCCCTTTCCTCCTCTACACTCACTGATTCCTCACTATACATTCTTGCACATGACAAGACAGTAAAGTACAGTAGGCCGTGCCAGTAGATATTCCTCCTCCACATTCAGCTCAGTTCTGTGCAAAGATAAATTTGGCCACTATTAGATTTGCTGTTTCTGCAAAGCTATACACATCAAGACAAAAATACCAAATTGGAGTTAAAGCTACAAAGAAATAGATTACCAGGTTATCACTGGAACTGTGGTTAAAAAATATTCTGATTTAATGAGTAGCACTGGTATTAAATTCATTACCAGCATTTTTCCCTGTGTCCAAAGGAACATACATTGTACTGTAGAGACAAACATCCACACTCATGTTCACACTACCACACAGTGAGTCATGTACGTACGTATATGCTGCAGTGATTTCTTCTCCCAACAGGCAGTCTGGATTCAGTTCCCACTCACCGACAGTGTGAATGTGACAATCATTCCATGCCCAGTGATTGACTGGCCACCGGACCAGTGACGTAGTCTTCCTTTTGCCTGCTCACTAGTTGAATGAAATTGGAGGATGTGAAGTCAACAGCACCCGGTTGCAGCCTATTGGTGCACTCCATTTTGTCCCAGTTGCTTCAAGGCAGAATGATTAATAAATTCACGCAATCAGAATAATTTGAAACATAACTACTCAACTCATTAACCTCCTCCCTTGTTACATTTAATAATCAAAACTTTACACAGCTGGAAGAAATCGAAAGTAATTCCTTTTCAAGTGTGAATACCTGCGGTGTGTTGTAGTCTGTGCAATGCAAGAGCCAACTACAAAGAGACCGCCCACCTTTCTGTGTAATTCACACAGGCCCATTTACACACATAAACACACAGTAATTCTATGAGGCTCAAGGTTGTCGTGCTTATTGAATATATCAACCTAACCACTGATGTCATTGATCAAAAAGCCAATTCCAGTTCTATTATTACGTTAGAGGTTAAAACAATTGCCAAATGACTTTGTGAAGTGCACTCACTTGGTAAACAGATCTTAGATCCATTAAAAACCTTGGAGATTATCAAGGCCCAGTCCACCAATTTGAGGAGATTGCTCCAAACACCTTGCAGGTGACCTTGCTCTCACATGGATGAAAGTCAATGAGAAAGACAGCATGAAAGCCACAAGCGCCCCCCATTGCACTTTAATTACACTGCAGCTCAATGGCTGATGTCTCTTTCCTCCCAACGGCGTTGCGTGTCCTTATCAATACCTCGGACGCGCTCCAATACTCTACATGTGCCAGAGGCTTAAAAGCTGCGGCCACCCAAGCAGCCATACAAACTCGGGGTATCTTTGTTCGGTGATAGATGCGGCATAGCATGAAGTCCATCTCATCAATATTGATGTGCTTTGTGGTTTTACTTTAGGTGCTTCTCTGTGACCTCTTCAGTCATGGTGGTGCATATGCTCCATGCTTTTCATCCTCCTCCTCCTCGGAAGGGTGAATGTGCCTAAGATCTTGTTTGGTAGACATTTGAGGGTTGTGAAAGGCTTTCAATGAAAACCGCAGTCGACGACGCACTGGATGATGTGAGATGGTGTGACGAATCACAAAAGACAGCCACAATAACAACACTATGAACAAATACAAGTTGAAATCAGAGATCGATTAGCACACACCGACGTTAGTACACTTAAGGAAAACTTGTAAAACAACTAAAACGTAAAGTAAAAAAAAAAAAAAAAAATTTTTTGTTAACATAAAAGAATAACAAAAGTAAAAATAGAACTGAAACTAGATTGTATGTTAATATAAATATGATGAAGCAAAAATAGCCTTTGTTTTTGTCAATTTATATCATGAATGAGGTTTCGGGCTTACCGTAATTTTCGGACCAGCCATAAAATGCCCCAAAAAGTAAAATAAAACCCCATATAAGTCGCATTTTGGGGGACAATTTATTCGACAAAATCCCACACCAGGAACAGTCATGAACGAGCAACAACAGGCTAAAGTTTAGCCGCTAAACGATAGCAACAACAGGCTAAACGATAGGTATGCTAACGTGACAAACACAAACAAAGAGCTGAGAACGGGCCTGACGTAGAGTGACGTATAGAGTGATTCAGGACAACTATTACATAAATAACATGTTTATAAAACCATCGGTGTCACTCCAATTCATTAAATCCATCGATCGTTCGATACGATAGCAACAGGCTAAACGATAGGTATGCTAACGTGACAAACACAAACGAAGAGCTGAGAATGGGCCTGACGTAACATATAGAGTTATTAAAGAAAACGATTACATGAATAACACGTTTATAAAATCACCTGTGTCACTCCAATTCATTAAATCCATCGATCGTTCTTTGTCAACAATGGGTGCGCGCGGCTGACGGCGCTTGCAATTCAAAATATTCCACAGGCCCTTATAACGATATATAAATTATATTTCAAATAACCATTATATAAGCAATATTATCAAACCATCTGTGCACTTTAAATCATTAAATCCATCGATCAAATTCCTCGTCCTTTGTCAACCACGCGTCCTGACGTCAGCCTCGTCGTTATTCCACAGATCTACTATATAACTATATTGTAGTGTTAACAAAGTACAAGGAAAGACGTGGTTTTGGTAAACGGCTCTTTATTTAACAAAACAAACTTCCAAGCGTGTGGCGGCGTGGACTTCCAGCCACCGATGTGGAAGAGAGCTCCATAAAATAGGACCGGGCGTGCGTAAAAGCCATGTCCGAGCCCCATGCACCGTCCGCGGACAGCCACCCGGCCGAGCGATGCCGGTAGTACGTACGTGGGTACGTTTGTCCTTTGCTTGCGCTTTAAAGTGTTAATTGCTTTATTTAATTTTTTCTCTATTTTTTATGTTTTGAATATGTTCAAGATAAAGATATAAAAGCATGTGAAGTGATCAACTATACTAAAAAGAACATGTGAAGTGGTCAACTATATTGTAAGTAAGTGATGTGTTAGATCAAGTAAAAATTTGTGAACAAAAAACATATAAGTCGCTCCTGAGTATAAGTCGCCCCCCCCCACCCAAACTATGAAAAATAACGCCACTTATAGTCCGAAAATTATGGTATTTTTTTCCCCCGGCATTTCTGGGTTGTACAAATGAAGGAAGGTAAAAATGTGTTTTGTGAATTGTAGGTTACTATGCCGAATACTACTAAGACTTTTTTGAATCTTACACAGGACACTTACTCTGTGTATATAAAATAAATAAATAATACTAAAACAAGTAAAAAACAATACCTATTCTAAAAACTAAAATGTAATAAAAACTTACAAGTCCACTCTGAAACTTAATTGAAACTAAGTGAATTAAAAAAAAAACACATCAAAAGAAAAATCTAAAACTGCCGTACGCAAGATACAACACGCACACACGCACTTGCACAAAACATAATGAATGTTTACTACCCAAGTGGAACGGAATTAACAATCACCAATTACATACCAATTGCATCCCAGCATTCCTTATGTAATAAGGAAAAGGGAATTCATGGATAACATAAACCAATAAGGGATCAACAATCAAACCATCTCTGTCGTGAAAACTACCATAAATCTGACTGAGAGGTGGGAAGCATGGAAAATGGAGCAATAATTGAAAGATGTCATAAACCACTTTTATCTGTTGTTATCAAGACAATGTTTCTACTCTGCTGCTTGATGGGAGGTCATATGGAGTGCAAACAGGTATTTTTCTAAGGTCCTTTCTTCACCACGTAAATTATGCCTTAAGTTTTTCAATGTCGGCACCCTGAAGACGGAAAAGCCTGTGCATGGATACATGCTCCAAATGAGTAAATAATGAAAAGAAATGAGGTACACGTATTCATTTGTGTAGCTAAAAATGCAGAAAACCTTCCACAACTTTAAAGCAAGTCCCCCCGCCAACACCCCGCCTTTAACAGGGGTGAGCGGTTTTATAAGGCAGAGTGCTGCATTATGCAGCCAAACATGGCTGCACTTTGGTGAGGAAACTATTAAATTATGATGTATATGACAATAAATGAAATGGAAATAGTCTATATTCTTTATTGTTGGCTTGGAGCCAAATTCATCTGTACATTTTGGAGCATATACAGGACTTTGAAAATGTAATATATATGTACATGCAAATGGAAATGCGGTAAAATTTACATTTTAGCAATAGCAATTCAGACTTGTGCAATTCCCACACTTGCGAATGACGACTTCATTTAAAATCGCACAAGTTGCTCTATATTTTCCGATAAATAATGTTTAAAATGTGATTAGTCCCTGAATGCCTTTTACAGGATTTGTTAATGAAGGAATATTTTAAATATTACAGTCATTATAAAATGTCGATCTCATTATATTCAACAGATTAGTGGACAGTTTTGGGCACACGTTTGAACCTCCTACAGGAACACTAAAAGTTGCAATTGTTTGTGTTTCTGACAATTTTACAGTTGATTTCACTGGAACAGGAAGAAGACAGTTGGTGTCAAATTGTTACAGGTGTCAGAAATTGGTATGCATTCTCGACAGTAAGCCCGGACTTGTCCAGTGAGGGTTGGGCTCTCTTTGTCACAGACTCTGCTCATAATTTCTATGGACAGAATTTATCGGTGCAGCTGAGGTGTTGAGGGTGTCCAATTTAGTGCCCACTTTAGTGACCTCAGTTTTGCATCCCTGTTTTTGCAAGTGATGTGGTTCTGGCGACTTCATCGAGCTGCAGTCCTCGACACTCACTGGAGCGGTTTGCAACAGAGTGTGAAGTGGATGAGGTGACAATCAACACCACCAATTTGGAGACCATGATAACTCAGTCGGAAAAAGGGTGGCGTGCCCTCTCCATTTCGGAGATGAGATCCTGCCACGAGTTGGAGGAGGAGTTCACGTACCCTGGGATATTGTTCACAAGTGAGTGATGAATAGCGCAAGAGATTGACATCGGCAGTGATGCAGACTGTATTCATGTTGAAGAAAGCTTAGCCGAAAGCCAAAGCGACTAGGTTTAGGTTCCTATCCTCTCCCTTAGTGTGAGAAATTTGGTCATCTGGAAGAGGCTTACAGTAAAGCCAGATGATGTTGCTCGGCTCGGCTCGGCTCGGCTCGGCTCGGGTATGGGCTTGGGCATTCCTGCTTCCACGACTGCCTCTGCGACCGGACCCGGATAAATTGAAAATGGATGAATGGATGCAAAATTATTTTTCTATGCACTCATCAAGCTTTGGACTCTGAGCAACATTTTATATGAACTACCCAACTGTTACTTTTGTACAATTCAATAAAGTAAAAGACAGTAATATCTCAAACTGTGTAATTGTAACTTATGTGTAAAAGTGGCTTTCAATGTTGATTTTATCCGTACAGATCAAAATAACATGGCAAGATAAGAAGTAGCCATAGGGTGGAATGTTAGCAGACACCCAAAGATATGAAGTGTTTATTTACTTGGAGACTGCAGTAATTCACTCGCAACCACACAGCCACAGTTCTTTAGAAAAATCTTCCTAGGCAGCGTCTCCTGCAGATCTGCTGATAATGTAGGTAAACATTATAACACCTATTTCCTAGAAAAGATTACAACAACAAAAGCAATGATCTGCCCACTACACGGAACATTATTTCTGTCTGCGAAATATTTCATCAGTTAATGATAGGACCCAAGAAGAGAAAAGATGAGGAAAAAAATGTAATTATCGCCTCCAGGCAACAGACAGAACTGAGGTTATAATGGTAACACTGAGCCAAAAATTCCGCCAATAGATTATCTCTTACATTAGATTGGCTCTTGCTGCATGAGAGAACTCTTCATTAAGAAATATACAAAATGACAAATAGAGAATAAAAGTGGATCTGGTTGTGAGCCCAAATGCTCTACATTAAATTTGACACGCTGCCATCCTTCTCCTTGCTGTCGAATGCTACCTGAGTCCCATCGGTATGCCTCTCTCATGATGATCTGCGACATTTTATACCAGCTTTCAAGGGGAGGGAAGCTGACCTTTGCACAGGAGAGACATTTATGGATCTGCGGTGTTCCAACTCGGAACTGAAGGACTTAATTGACGTGTGATTGACAGTCATTAGTCATCACAGTGACACTGGATTTTTTTCAGTGTCGCCGGCCGCCTGGAAAAATCCCAATCCAACAGATGGCAACATTGCTCCTCTGTCATCGCGGGGGACTTGGCTCTGTGCCATTTAGGTATGAGCGCCTCGACAAACCCTCCAAAGTAAAAACAGCCATCAAATGCAAGTGTGGGCGATGATGATGTGACTAATTGTTGCCATAGTGATCTGGTCTTTGAGATAACGTCTGACGGTGAACGCAGAGGAAGAAGAAGAGAGAGAGTCGGAGAAAGGGAAGGGGAGGACAGAGGGAGGAGGAAAGCTGGCACTAATGCCTCACATGGGAGAAGAGAAATGAGTGAAGTGACCCTTTAATGTAAGGTCAATTCAATGTCCCGCAGTCAATTCAGCGATGTAAATACCTTTCCATTCATTTAGTCAAAAACTGGCCTTCGTCCTTTGAGACGATCAGTTTTCATTCCCCAATTACTGGTGTTCAAAATGGATTTAAAGCCAACAAAGGTCACTGTGTTCAAGGTTACAACTATTCAGACCGTTCTGCAACGCTCGCCTGAAGCTCTCTGTACGATAAAGGAGTCACAGTTAACAGATGAAAGAGCTTGATTCAAAAGTTCACTTACATGTACCAAAGTGGGTCCATGTCTATCCCTCATGTGTCGATAGTGCGCCTGTTTGTTTGGGTGGCGAGTCAGTGTTTGCGGTGTTTACTTAATGCCTGCGGCCGTCCGCCCGGCCACACATCAGCTAGTGCATCAGCTTTTCTTTTTGTTTACCAGGACCAGTAAAGCAAGACTTTGAGAGCGTAAAATAAGAGAGAGCCAGGACGAGGGCACAAAAGGGAAGAGGGTCTTCATTTCAACAGCAGAACATCACACTGCCTTTTTGTTGGAAATCAGACTAATTCGGTTTTCCCCATTGGTCAAGGTCAGGTCTTTAATAAGACAGATACAGATCACCACAGGGTTCGTATTTCCCCTCGGCGCTATCTAAAAGCCCGCAGGTACTGTTGCGTTATGTATTATCACTTAGGAGCCGCCAGTGGTGTGGCAAAGTCTGCCGAACTGCGGCTTGTCACAGCGCTGCTTGCCATATGACAACCTGCCTTCTCGCAATAGTTTCCGCTGGGCTGGGTGATAAGAAGGGAACGCTAGATAAGATGTCTCCTACTCCGGAGGTGTCACGAGCCCATGCATGCCATTTACAAGGGAGAAGCTGCTCATTTTTAAAACAACGTCAGAGCTGCCAGCGCACTGCGTCAACGAGCCTCGCAACACGAGCACATTTGTTTTTCGCAGCAGGGAGGGCTTTTAATGTCATCGCCTTTTATTCTATTCTCATAAGCGATGACTGGTCAACGGCAGCGGTCACCCAACCCCGAGCAGTCAGAGCTCATGCCTGATAACGACGCATGCATGTGGATTGGTCTGCGCTCCCACACGGGCTGTCGCTAAATGACAGTGAAGTGACAAGTCCTGACGATAGTGACATGATACGTCTTCGTTTGATCAAAATTTGTCAGTGACGCTCGTCACTGTGCCACCTGTCAAAGTACTCCCGCTACTCCTCACCGTACCTGTCACAACAGACATAAACTTCTCATTCCCTGGAGCCGCAAATCTTCCTGCTGCGGTCTCATATCTAGTATTTTGTTCAAAGGTTGGAAAATATACATATTTATAATGGAAATATTTTTCAGGTGCTGCATTGTAATGGGAGAGGATGTTGTACATCCCTGAATACTCTCTCGGCTCTATCACTGTGTTTATAGGACACTATGTTTCTGCAACAAGCTCTCAGGAGGCGTGTGTTAAATTAGGGCCGTGTGTGTGTGTGTGTGTGTGTGTGTGTGTCTGGGGGGGGGGGGGGTGCATCGGTTTGGGGTAAAGCACATGTTGGGTGTTGGGCTTTTATTCGTGCAAACAAATTTGAGCTTTCATGAGTGTTTGTAATACTATTAAGCGTTGACTATATCCATGTTTTTGGAGGGCATGAATTTAGGAACTCGTGAACTTTGAAATCAACTATCAACGGTTCTTGTGGGGGAAATGATGCTGTTTGTTTGTCTACTTTGGGGTTGGTGTTGTAGTGGTGACTTAAGTTCAACTCTTTCATTGCTGATAGCATCTCTAAACAAATACATAGGTTTGCGTTTAAATTCTGTGAATAAATACAATGTGCTTCCTATTTTACTTGAAAGACCTGATTTTCATGCCCTAATGCAGTTCTTGGCAAGAAGGCAGAACGCTCTCTTCTCTGATGCAGGCTCGTCTATAATTGGCTGGCCTATTTCTTTATACATTATGCAAGGGAAATCGGGCAGTAGGTATTGTACTACACACAAAGTCATACATACTCGGGTGAACATAGCGCATATAAACAGTTTTTTTTCTGGAATATTCAGTCCAGCACTCTGTGAGAAACCGCCTAAATGGCAATCAGCAAAGTCTTTATTAAAATGTAAATTCTTCCCGAGCCTCTTGTGAGTCTGTTGCCAAAATAAGCGAGGGACGGTTTTCTGCCGACTTAATTTATGATCCAAGCTGTACATTTTCGTTCGCTCTCCCTCTATCTTTGAGGGAGAAACAGAACACGTAGAATCGTCCTTTCACTGTTGGCTTTTCAAGAGTGCCCATTCTGCTGCTGTTCACTTTTTACTTCATGCAATCATGATTGCTCTTATTGTATAGCGTGTCTCTATAGTCACAACTTGCCATTTGATTTGATTCCTAGAGCAAATGTAGCCCGAATACCGGAATACTGAGCTTTCTTGATTTGTAAATTGTGTCTAAATCACTCTGCCATTTGCAATTAAAGCCCCTGTGAAATGATTAGCTGTCTCGAGAGGTAGCTGTTAATTGTCAAAATAATAGGCCGCAACTGCAGGAAACACATGACTGCTCATCTTCTGATCAACTAGTTTTCAGCAATCAAACTAAAAGTTAGCACATATGACATTCAATACGATTACTTTTCGAATATTTCAGAACCTCAAGTGTACAAACAATATTCTTTGGAATTTCACAAACAGATTTGATGGAGAAGTGGGAAAAAACACAATAATATTGATAATGTTCTAGTCACATTTGTTCCACACAAGATACTAAATTGATGTTTGTACAACAACTGATGCTAGTAGCTGCCCATTTACGCAAGGTGTTACTCTTACTATGAATGACTTTAAATTAGGTTATTTTATAGACGTCTATATTAGGTTATTTTAGGTTATTTTATAGACGTCTAAATTACGCATATATATATATATATATATATATATATATATATATATATATATATATATATATATATATATATATATATATATATATATATATATATATATAGCCCTAAAATAGACGTCTAAATTAAGTTATTTATAGACTATATTAGGTTATTTTAGGTTATTTTATAGACGGCGTTTATATTTGAGTAACATTACATTCATAAGATATGTCAATTTACCTGTGTGTGTGTGTGTGGAGAGGGGGGGTAATTATTTTTCTAGATTACTAGAATTACTCCCATTTATGGAACCACTTTCTTATTTTGCTTAAATCTACTAGACAAGGAATATCAACTTTCTAATCGACATTATACAGGTAAAAATGGGCCATCCTTGACATTTGTTTTGTGTGGGAGGGCATAAATGTTACAGAGGAACTGTAGCTTGTTAGACACCTTGAGGAGATCGAGAGAGCTATGATAGAATCGCATGCTTTGCAATCCACGACATTTACACCAACTAGTGCCTCACCTGAGCCTCCATTTTACTTGAGCACATTGGAAGCGTAGGCAGAAACAAGAGAAGTGGAAAAGCAACTTATTCATGAGGAGAACATGCACAGAGCGGATCGAGCCATCTGAAGAATTGATGGAAACGTATTGATTGTTGACACTATATGTTAAGTGTGTTGAATCTATGATGCACAGCAAAGATTTAGCCACAGTGACCCATTTTCAGATTTTTCACGTTTGCTGTTCTAAATCCACAGTCATTGACCGTCTTCATTATGGACTGAATGAAGCTCGTGCCGTGGGGAACATAACTGCAAGATGAGTAAAAATTGTTACCTATTAACAACCTGCCAAGAACAATTTGTGAGGATTCCTATTCAGCGTATTAGCTGAATGATTCCCATGACAATTGTTGCTTTATTCATCTCAAGCTGTTCACATTCATATCAGGTTTAGATTTCACTTTGTAAAGCATGTTGGAGCGCTGTCTATTGTTAATGACATTTTCACAGCAAAAACAACAAAAGGAACGATACAATTAACTGGACTTTCACAAAACATGAATGGTATTGCTTGGGCCAACGATTTTCTATTCGAGTCACCGGTTGCTGGAACCTATCCCACCGGTCTAGCAAAAGAAAGATGACACAAAGGACAGGTCACCAGTCAATCACAAGGCAGAGAGAGACGGTCAACCACACACACTGCTATTATTTAATAGGAACTGAAGACAAGTCACAGAAAACTGGGAGTGAAATGCCACACCAGCTCCTTAATAATGGGTCTCGCTGCTATCTACAGTGGGGGAAATAAGTATTTGACTCCTTGCTGATTTTGCAGGTTTGCCCCCTTGCAAAGAATGCAACAATCTATAATTTTAATCACATGTACATTCTAACAGTGAAAGACGGAATCCCAAAGAAAATTCCAGAAAATCACATCATATGAATTTATAAAAATTGATAACCGTCTGATGAGGAAAAACAAGTATTTGAACCCCTGGACAAACAGCATGTTAATATTTTGTAGAAAAGCCATTATTGGCCAGCACAGATGTCAAACGGATTTTATAGTTGGTGACAAGCTTTGTGCACATTTCGGCAGGGATGTTGGCCCACTCCTCCCTGCAGACAGCCTCCAAATCATTCAGGTTCCGAGGTTGTCGCCTGGCAACTCGAATTTTAAGCTCCCTCCAAAGATTTTCAATTGGATTCAGGTCTGGAGACTGGCTAGGCCACTCTAGAACCTTGATATGCTTCTTCTTCAGCCACTCTTTTGTTGCTTTGGCGGTGTGCTTAGGATCGTTGTCGTGCTGAAACACCCATCCTCGACCCATCTTCAGCTCTCTCACTGAGGGAAGGAGATGCTGGTCCAGAATTCTATGATACATGGCCCCGTCCATCCTCCCCTCAATACGATGGAGTTGTCCCGTCCCCTGGGCTGAAAAGCACCCCAAACGCATGATGTTGCCACCACCATGCTTGACGGTGGGGATGGTGTTCTTTGGGTTGTACTCGGTGTTCTTTGCCCTCCAAACACGACGAGTTGAGTTGAGGCCAAAAAGTACTATTTTGGTCTCATCTGACCACATCACCTTATTCTAGGCCTCTTCTGAGTCGTCCAGGTGCTGAATGGCGAACTTCATGCGGCCCTGTACATGTTTCTTCTTGAGCAGGGGGACCTTGCGTGCGCGGCAGGATTTCAATCCGTGACGGCGTAGTGTGTTACCAACCGTTTCTTTTGTAACTGTGGTCCCAGCTGCCTTCAGTTGATTCATCAGTTCCCCCCTTGTGGTTTTGGGATGATTCCTCACCATTCGCATGATCAGGGAGACCCCACGAGGTGAGATCTTGTGTGGAGGCCCAGACCGAGGGAGGTTGGCGGTGGTGTAGTGCTTCTTCCATTTCCTGATAACTGCACCGACAGTTGATCTTTTCTCTCCAAGTTGCTTTCCGATTCTCTTGTAGCCCATCCCAGCCTTGTGCAGATCAACAATCTTGTCCCTGATGTCCGTAGAAAGCTCTTTGGTCTTGCCCATGGTGGTGATGTTGGATGCTGGTTGTTTGGGTGTTGACAGGTGTCTTTTATACAGGTAAAGAGGTGAGGCAGGTGTATTTGATGTAGATAATTGGTTGGGATTGGAGCTGTGTCTTAAAGAAAGACTAACTGGCTTGTAGGAGCCAGAATACTTGCTGTTTGTCCAGGGGTTCAAATACTTGTTTTTTCTCATCAGACGGTTATCAATTTTTATAAATTCATATGATGTGAATTTCTGTAATTTTCTTTGGGATTCTGTCTCTCACTGTTAGAATGTACATATGATTAAAATAGTAGATCGTTGCATTCTTTGTAAGTGGGCAAACCTGCAAAATCAGCAAGGGGTCAAATACTTATTTCCCCCACTGTATATCTCCATTGGTCCTACCAAGAATTATCTTAAAAAAAAATGATTTTCATGTTTTTAATTTTTTTCTGTAAGTTCAAAATCCAAATGCTACAAAATCAAAAGAATTATTAAAAATCAACCAATTATTCTGTTGGTCTCACATTCTAGTCAAAAGATATTTTCTTGTGATTTGGTTATTTGGTTCCACAGTATATATTGTGAGTAAAAATATAAGCAGCTTGTGTTAATTCAATTTTCAGTTAAGAAGCACAAATAAACTCTCCCACAGCATTACCAAATCAACTTAGGACGGGTATAAATGTTGTCTAATGAAGAATGAAGTCTATTTATGTATCATCTTTTGTGTACCCTTCCTGCTATTATCCTCATTACAATTCTGAGAGTCATCATTATTCTGGTGTGGATCCATGACAGGCTCAAGTTCCTTAATAACAAACTGTGCCTTCAATTAGTGGAACCAAACACTTGTGCATGATTGTAATTTGATACTTTTTTTGTTTGTTTGATTCTCCCCATTGAAACAAGTGCTGATTTGCAGAACTCCAGTGAGGCATTGTGTGCTATGTTGAAAACTAACTAACTAACAAAATAAATAAATAAAACAACTCAAGTCAACATCTTCAATGGAGTTGACGGAGTCGCATGGCATCTTGACACCAAGCAGCGGTTTCTTGGGAGATCAATCCGATGAGCTCTGTGGGGGGAATAGAAATGAGACAATTGACACCAGGGGTGTTACTAACGCCATTGTCAAGCTCTTGTCAAGCTATGCGCAGTGAATTCACAATATATCGCAGTTTGCGTTCACGTCGCATTTTCTGCTTTCAAGACCCAGAGTAAAACGAGTTTGATGGTAAACGTTGCCAGATTTGCATGGCGCTTGTTAGTCCTTGCTGATTGGTACAGGAAATATCTCAAAATCATAGTCAAAGCGTGACAATTGGATTCAATGCATCTACCAATGACAGAATTGTACTAAAGGCTTTTTATTTCAAGTTTTTTTTCTTTTCCCCATCACTATAATTTTTTAAATCAAAATTAGATTCAATTTCTGCACACCCAACAACCTCTAATTTGAGCGATTACACAAACAAGTCAATCAGAAATGAATTTATTATCGTTGCGACAGATCTTAACGACGCCACGTTGACAGTGTACTTCATATGAGGACTCCCGAAGAACCCTTCAGTGAACAGTGGGGCGACTGAGACAGCAGAGGACTCAATAACCAATGCTGAGGACTGTGTGCCATTGCATATTTATTCATACATCATTAATAGTTAAGTAAGTCCCAGTAAGCGGCTGTAAAGTATGTTGGGTATGATAACATTGATATCCCGCTTGCTGAGTTTTTTTTGTGTGTAAACTTCATAACTGCACTTTTGACTACCACATGGTAGCACACTTATTTTGTTTCAGACGGTGCAAATTCCAAAGAACGACAGAAAATAATGTGCTGTATTTCAGCACAGACCAGCTTCCATCCATCCATCCATCCATCCATCCATCCATCCATCCATCCATCCATCCATCCATCCATCCATCCATCCATCCATCCATCCATCCATCCATCCATCCATCCATCCATCCATCCATCCATCTTCTTCCGCTTATCCGGGGTCGGGTCGCGGGGGCAGCAGCTTTAGGAGGGACTCCCAGACTTCCCTCTCCCCAGTCACTTCATCCAGCTCATCCCCGGGGATCGCAAGGCGTTCCCAGGCCAGTTGAGAGACATAGTCTCTCCAGCGCATCTTGGGTCGTCCCAGGGGTCTCCTACCGGTGGGACATGCCCGGAACACCTCCCCAGGGAGGCGTCCAGGAGGCATCCTGATAAGATGCCCGAGCCACCTCATCTGGCTCCTCTCAACGTGGAGGAGTAGCGACTCTACTCCGAGTCTCTCCCGGATGACCGAGCTTCTCACCCTATCTCTAAGGGAGAGCCCGGACATCCTGCGGATAAAACTCATTTCGGCCGCTTGTATCCGGGATCTCGTTCTTTCGGTCATGACCCATAGCTCATGACCATAGGTGAGGGTAGAAGCGTAAATCGACCGGTAAATTGAGAGCTTTGCCTTTTGGCTCAACTCTCTCTTCACCACAACAGACCGGTACAGGGTCCGCATTACTGCCGACGCTGCACCGATCCGCCTGTCGATCTCGCGCTCCATCCTCCCCTCACTCGTGAACAAGACTCCAAGATACTTGAACTCCTCCACTTGGGGCAGGATCTCATCCCCGATCTGGAGAGGGCATTCCACCCTTTTCCGATCGAGGACCATGGACTCGGATTTGGACTGCTTCACACTCGGCTGCGAACCGTTCCAGCGAGAGCTGGGGATCACGGCCTGAAGAAGCCAACAGCACCGCGTCATCTGCATAAAGCAGAGACGCGATGCTGAGGTCCCCAAACCGGACCCCCTCAACGCCTCGGCTGCACCTAGAAATTTTGTCCATAAAAATTATGAACAGAATTGGTGACAAAGAGCAGCCTTGGCGGAGTCCAACCCTCACTGGGAACGAATCCGACTTACTGTCGGAAATGCGGACCAGACTCTGGCATCGGTGATACAGGGACCGAACCGCCCTTATCAGTTGGCTCGGCACCCCGTACTCCCGAAGCACCCTCCACAGAACCTCCCGAGGGACACGGTCGAACGCCTTCTCCAAGTCCACAAAACTGTCACGTCTCGCCCCCAACTGCTCCACTATGTGTCTGTTGTCTTGGTTTCTGTCTGTGTGCTCGCCCCTCCCCTCCTGTGTGCCCATGATTAGTGTGATTGTTCCCACCTGTTACCTCTCGTTACCTGTCTTGTATAAAAGTCCTGTCTGCCCCTCTCTCCCTGTCGGATCATTGGTTTTGGTTTTGGTTGCTGTCGTTCGGTGTTGTCGTCCTGTCTTGGTGCCGTCATGTCCTGCTGTCTTCTTGTTCCACGTCCCGGTCAGTCAGTCAAGTTATTGTTTAAGTCATGTCAGTTTACCGAGTCTGTATTTTGAGTTGCTTCAATAAACCCTGGTCCAAGCTGCACTTGGTCGTCCTGCTCCATGCTCCACAACCGCTCCTGACAAAAACACATGTGGACTGGTTGGGCGAACTCCCATGCATGCTCAAGGATCCTGCCGAGGGTGTAGAGCTGGTCCATTGTTCCACGGCCAGGACGAAAGCCACACTGCTCCTCCTGAATCCGAGGTTCGACCTCCCGACGGACCCTCCTCTCCAGCACCCCTGAATAGACCTTACCGGGGAGGCTGAGGAGTGTGATTCCCCTGTAATTGGAACACACCCTCCGGTCCCCTTTCTTAAAGAGGGGAACCGCCACCCCAGTCTGCCAATCCAGAGGCACTGTCCCCAATGTCCACGCAACGTTGTAGAGGCGTGTCAGCCATGACAGCCCCACAACATCCAGAGCCATTAAAAGAACTCCGAGCGGATCTCATCCACCCCCGGGGCCTTGCCACCGAGGAGTTTTATAACTACCTCAGTGACTTCGACCCCAAAGATCGGAGAATCCGCCTCAGAGTCTCCAGGCCCTGCTCAGATTCAATGTCCCCCGCCTCCGCCGGGACGTGGAAAAAGCCCTGCCGGAGGTGGGAGTTGAAGCTCTTCCTGACAGGAGATTCTGCCAGACGTTCCCAGCAGACCCTCACAGAGCGTTTGGGTCTGCCGGGTCGGACCGGCAATTTCCCCCACCATCGGAGGCAACCCACCACCAGGTGGTGATCAGTTGACAGCTCCACCCCTCTCTTCACCGGAGTGTCCAAAACATGCGGCCGCAAATGCGATGACACGACTACAAAGTCGATCATTGAACTGCGGCCTAGGGTGTCCTGGTGCCAAGTGCACACATGGACACCCTTATGTTTGAACATGGTGTTCATTATTGAAAATAAATGACTTCGTTTTCCCTCGCCCGAACGCGGGTCACCGGGGCCTCCCTCTGGAGCCAGGCCTGGAGGCGGGGCTCGAAGGCGAGCATCTGGTGGCCGGGCCCTCACCCATGGGGCCCGGCCGGGCATAGCCCGAAAAGGAACGTGGGTCCCCCTTCCCATGGGCTCACCACCTGTGGGAGGGGCCAAATGAGTCGGGTGCAATGTGAGCTGGGCAGCAGGGACCTTGGCGGTCTGATCCCCGGCTGCAGAAGCTTCTATTTAAATTTATTAAATGTCACGTGTTATAATTCTGCTTTTTTAGGGTTACAGAAAATGCCAGGCTATATAATGTACATCTAACAAAATTTTGTTAGTTTAGAAAAATGGATTTATCATAAATTGGGTGGGATCAATACAGTTACCATGTTTGTACGATATTTTTGTGTTATGCATTGATTTTGCTTTCTGCCAATGTATACGTATGTCTAAATGTGTTTGTATATTGTAAAAGTGTGTTATATATATGGTGCTTTGATATACTCTGCTGTTTGCAATTCCCAACTAGCAATAGATTCTGCAAAAATTCTCTCAGCAATTGAGAAAATGAACATCATAGTTATGTTAGGGCATGCTGACAAAAAAGTATAGATTTTGTACCATTGGTGTTATCATGCTACCATAAAAATGATGAAAACAAAATGTTTGTTTATATAACACCCCTGCTGTGTTATTATAGCACTAAAGCAGCTATCTATTAGGAATGTACAATTTTTCCACTAAGTCTTGGTAGTTAAAACTTGTCAAACGACAGTTACTGGCAAAATCTACAGGAGGACTAAGAATCATGTTCTTCCACAAAGTCAGCCACCATGCTGGTATATAACGGTACACACGTACAGAGTTTATCCCCAGCGTAAAGCTCGGTTGCGTTGAGACGGATAAAGAAGAGCCTTTGCCTCAAAGGGTTTATAGCTGAGGAGAACAAAAAGCTCTCCACGGCAACAGAAGTTGGTCGGTTTTCAGCGCTTGGTATTTTTTTCAGAATACCACTTTTATTATATTTTTACACCAAGCTAGAGGACAAAATCTTTTTTGTGAGGGATGCATTTGATACACTTGTGATTCATTTTTAACTGTTTCATGATGCTGCAAGTTGGCACATGGCGTGACTGCTGAATGTATTATCCAGGATTGTGTTTTCGAGGTTGCCTTTCAGTATGTGACGCTGTCATGGTGGACCAAGAACATTTTTTTCATGTTACAATGCTAGCTGTTGCCCGTTGCACCACTGGCCCAAACCTTAAGTCACATTACGTTCACATTACTGCACATGACAAACCTTGTCAGTGTTTCATAATCGCCCTTTTGAGTCCAAACAAATGGAACATTTTCGGTAAAATTCTGACGGTTGCAAGCACATCAAATGTGCCTGTCATGGGTTTGACCATGCCTCTTGAGCTGTGCTAAGCTAAAGTATGTGCTTGGTTAAAGCGGTTCTAACCAAACTGTCTTGAGTCTCAATCACTCAAGGTAATATCACCTCGTAGTACTGGCAAATCCATGAGGGATCTCAAGCGGGCTGACCAGATTGTGACGCTTTGTTTGTTTGTTTGTTCAGATTTGTAATCCGACCAACGTGCAATATCAACTAACAGGGTAAACTACACATTCCAAGCTTCCTTCTTCCACCGTTTTGGCCAAACCTCACAGTGCCACACCAAAAGAACAAGTCAGTGAAAGCCGTAGTTAAGAAGTGAATAAATTTGGCCTTGGACCAAAGGATAAAAGTTGGTGCATGGAGCATGGGAAAAGCTTCAGACATGGGAGTAATTGGTTTCTTTGGGATCTCTGGCTGGGCGTCAACTCAGAGGTTACATTAGGCCACCGGGCACAGCATTCTGCAAAATATGACTCCAACGACAGTTGTTAAGAACATCACATCATCACATCACGCTGATCTATTCATCAATATCCTCGGAGAAACGAGTCCCCGCGGTTATTACACATGGGAAAACAGGAGTGTGCTTTCTCTTTGAGCGTTTCCATTTCATATAATTGCGCTCAGCATAAAAGAGATCAAAAGGAAACAGAAGAGAGAAGTGGAGGCAAAGGCCAGTCAAGGGGGAAAAAAAAAGCAATAATCTAAAAGTAATAAAGGTTGCACATCTTTAAAAGCAGCCGCATGCTGATTTGTTGTTCCCATGCCTTTGGGTGTCTACGCAAAAGCCTGCACGTGTTTTTCGCTTGCTTCGACTTTCACAGTCGCGCTGAAAGAGATGAAAGCTGTATTTCTACAATCTCTCTATTCAAATGTGACTCTTAATTTCCTTTCTCAGGCAGGGGGGGTGGGGAGGAGTCAGATTGTGACTCTGTTAGTCTGTCAGTCATCCCTTCAGCCCAGAGGGGAACAGTCTGTCTTCATCAAGCAGCCCTTCCATCCACGCCTGTCCTTTTGTTTCCGACTCTATTCATAGAAAATGAAAAGAGGGCCGCATGTCACATTTGACGTCCTCTTTAATCCTATTCTTTGTCCTTTTCTTTGTTTGTCATGTGTGATGCTGTGCCCTCTGATGACATATCAATGTCAAAATTGTCATATGTGCAGGTATATAATACATATAATACATATATGGATACATGCACGCATGCACGCACTCACGCACACACACGCGCACACACACGCACACACACACGCGCACACGCACACTCACACGCACACTCACACGCACACACACACACACACACACACACGCACACGCACACGCACACACACACACACACACACGCACGCACGCACGCACGCACGCACGCACGCACGCACGCATGCACGCACACACACACACACACACACACACACACACACACACACACACACACACACACACACACACATTGAGGGCAGCTACAGGTGCTCAAGTTCCTCATTACCCTTGTAGAAAAAAAAACCCAAATCAATCAACGGTCACATTCACTGTGAGAGTGCTCTTATCAAAATGAAGCGATCTCAGCTCAGTGTGATAAAAATGTATTTATGTGTTTATATAGTAAAGGGGAACCTCAAAGTCAAGCCCCCAAAGTGGTTTCATTTGTTCAAACATTCTGTTTTGCAAACAGAAAATTGAAAGTCACGTGATGTGACACAAATCTCCTGAGAGTTCAGCTCAGTGAGCATTTAAATGATTACCTTCAGCCACTTTTCTTCAATGCTGCCACAATAAAATCCCTTCAACAGCGTTCTTCCTTTACACAATGTGTTATGCAAGCTGCCAGTGACGCAGTTTGAGAAGAAAACTCAAATCCATTCACTCATCTGTGCCAAGACTGCTTGTATGTTTCCATTTTATTTACCAAAGAAAGTTTTGTGAAGTTAGCAACGTTACCTCTAGATAGATATATAATATGTAAGCTATATTATATTTTGATGGCCAGGAACAAATTAATTCATAATCCATTAACTGCCGGAACAACTTGGAAGTCAACCAGCATCATGGAAGGTGACCTTTTTGACTTTGGAGGTCCCTCTGTATGCATGCACACAGTATGTGTGTTGCACTAAGGCAGTGTGAGCCATGTACAGTGTCTGCTCCTTCAGTACTTAGCCAGAGGATCTGTCTGCCGCTTGAATAAGGGCAGTCAGTCAGCAGTACTAAATAGAACATTCATCAAGCACTTTCACAGCTTACACCTGCCACCGCTGGCTAAGACAGACAAGGCAGGATGGCCACCGAGCCGCACAATCCCAGCTCGCTCCCTCTCAAGTGTTCCTGAGGGGCTCGCATACGTCTCTTGCCACATTAGCGCCCTGCAATGACCGTTCCAATTTTTAGGTAAATAAAGAGGACCTGCCACGGCACGACCCAGCACCGTGCAAACGAGGACACCGTTTTTAAATACAGTTGTGGTCTTAAATCACCAATTTACCTGCATCCCGAGGCAGTGGTGCGCGTCAAACAACATTACAGCGTTTTGATCCCTTGTGGCGAACGTATGGTTAGCTTCACTGCGGGATATCTGACCTCGCACTTTGCCAGCGGTATGATGGAGTTGTCGCAGCCTGCTGCTGCTCAGCCTTGTTAAAGCGAAGGATGGTGCTGCTTAATTTGCTCCTAATATGACAGCTGTGTTGTTATCGTGATAAAGAGCCGCCCGCAGCTTTACCTTGGTCCTCCAAGCTGGGCTCCCTGTGTCTGCCGCGCAACATGTTTTATTGTCAAGCTGCACTGCGCCACGGCCACTCGTGGCCTCAAATGACTTCACACTTTAAAGGGGTGTTTATGTGCGGCATTATTAGTATGATGAGAGCATATGAGTCACTTCGCCATGTTGTCTTTCGTCTGGCATCCCCGCTGTGCTGTAGCGCCTGGCAAAAAAACTCTATGCTCTTTGTACGCGGGACCCATTCACAGCCTTATCGATTTCCTTTAAAACTGTATTTGCACAAAACAGGAAGGAAGAATGTGGGCTTTAATATTCCCTATTCCTAACAACACCTGGTCTGGAGTTGCTAGGTAACACGGGCACATCAGCGTTTGATGTGAGTGCATTCTTGCCAAATGGCTTTGATCCTCCGCACAGCGACAGATTGCAGAATTCTTCTCTTGGGATATCTCAACACGGTATCGCACCTTGGAGACTAAAGAGCATCTGAAAGCTCTCAGGTCAGATGGATTACAGTGCTCTCCTTGTTAGGCAAATGAGAAAAGGAAACTATTCTGAAAGTTTGAGCTTTTCATCAATGTTGTGTCAAAGTTGGGGTCCCGTGTTAAACGATGGCTTCTTGCTAGCCACCGGATCTCACTATCAGCAGCGTAGTGCAAATGCTGAGTATTGCTGTCATTGCGCTGTCGCAATGTGTGGCTTCAAAGACCAGCTTAGAATCTGAATCTGAGCCAAAACGTGCAAACATATAAAAGCGCTGTGCCAAGTTAACTACAAATGGCCGTGTGCTAGTATGCAGTAGAGAGGTCCTGGGTTTGAATTTCAACTGAGGCTTGGGATTGTGAATGGGTTTGAGGTTTTCAATGGAGCCATACGATTCTGCATACAAAAAATCTCTTTCGGCAGTGTCTTGAAGTTGCAAGCTGATGACATACGTAGTTATGTGTATTGTTTACGGTCCACCAAAGTAGCAATTGAAAGGTTCACCTTTGGGCAAATAAACATCGACAACAAATAAAAGTGCATGTGTAAAAAGTCCTCTGACAGCCCATGATGCCCACATAAGTAGCTCAAGGGGCTGCTCTGAAAATAGCTCAACAATGAATCAGAATTAATAGCCCTCGTTGTTAATCAGTTGCCCAGAAATAGCTCCCAGTTTGATAAACCCAAAGTTCATCCGAAAGTAAAATATCCCAACATATAGAGCGCATACGATGACTTCATCTTGGTGCTCAATTCGCTGGCTTTGAATATTGAAAATGGAATGCCATCCCTACACTGTCCAGTCATGCGCTGTAACCTGGAAATACATTTCTCAGGCTGGCGCATTTGCAAGTCAAACAAGTGACTGTGAAATAAATGACGGCCGGTTTGCCATTTTCAACATCAGTCTGTACGATGCTGATGTTGGCCAAATAGAGAGTTTGTGGCCGCTCACCCAGGGCACATACACACACACACCCAATGTACAGCATGTGCAGTTATTACAGGTTTGATTATGGAGTTCCACAGGGCAATTGGCTCAAATGAGGTCTGACAGTTTTGGAGGGGAGTAAACAGCTGGAGAGCTCATCTCTGCCAGCAGCCCTATTAAGGCGCTTCCACTCCCAGGTGCATCAGCTGCTATGATGTGTGATTAGGCCACAAGTAATGAAGAGCTGATGAAAGTTATCAGTCTGCACAGCGTAACATCATCATAGCTTGGGAGAAAAATGGTGTTCAAGTTGCTCTGTGGGAAAAAAATATATTCACTGAAAGATCACTTTTATAAACCTTGTAAGTGACCTTGTGTTGAAAAAACAAAAATCACATTAGTATACTTTTGGTGTACAATTGTGCTCCATAAGACCGAGAACTGTTGGTAATATGTTCACATGCAGCTAGAAAAGATATTAGAAACTCCGATATATATTTTTTCTTTTGATAAAAAAAATTGTCATCCCACCTGAAGCTTTCAGCTAAACAGTTCAGGGAGCACCATTTTCTGTTTCATGACTGGTCCCCAATGCATAGTACAAAGATTAAAAATGTATTTAAATATGATGACATCCAGCACTTGTATCCAACTGGCCTGACAGAATTCACTCAAATTGCATCATACTACATCCTAGAGTAGGTAGTGTAATGGAAATTTGAATTTAGACATGGTTCCAGCAGGTTTAAAGTTTAGTCAAGGCAAAACGCTTTATTTGTGTCGTTTATTTTATACTCATTGTGCTTTGTGTAATTAAAAATACAGCATTTAGAAGAGTTTTTTTTTTTTTAAAACAACTATTGACTTTGAGACCTCACAAATGGTCTTCTGGCTGAATAGACTGAAATTACTACAGGTCCATTCCCTTTCTGTTGGTGTAAGGAGACTTTTAGACTTCTGTATTTGTAAAGGCAGAAAATTGCTTGAGCCTTATTAGGCAGTGGCCAATAAATGTTTGTCAATCCAGCATCCCACAAGATCCACAACCCTGAGGCCACTTTTCACATCTGTTGCCTAGCAACGCTGACACGCAACACACAGCAAGCAGGTTTGTGCCACATTGTAAAAACATTTTCTCATGTAAGTCTCTCTGTATATTATCACTTAATTGCTCCCCCGAATGCAAAATAATTTACTGCAGGTCTTGGTGAACTTCTCCCCTGACAATTTTTTTGAGGTGGGTGGGAACATCCATGAGTGTGAAACGATGTCAAAGCCTGGCGGAAATGAATCGACATTATCTCTCCTTAGTGCAATATGTATGAGCTACCACTGACTGTGGAGAAAGAAAATTTGGCCTGTTGTAATGCGCAACGTGGGTGTTCAGACCCCTGAGCAACTTGTAATTGCATTATACAGGGTTGTGTCTCATTCCTCATCCTTTGCTCTCACAGCAGGGATGAGAACAAATATGTTCAAAAGAATGGAGAGATTTCATCACACGTTCCCATGTCGACTTAAATGAGCAACCACACACGATTAAAGTTTGTCTTTCAGATTTCTTCATCCGTCTATCACCTGATGAGCTGGTGGGATACACATGAATGACAAGTCTAATGAGGTGACAACTGCTGTGACTAAAACTATTAGGTGCACTAAGTCAGTGCAAATCTCCTGAGTGTCTCCTTTTCTCCGAAGCTGTGCTTGTAGTCTTGCTTACGAAAGCAGATCGGGGCAACACAGAAAACAAAAAAAATGAGCATGAAATCAGAACATTGTGAAAAAGAATTGGAAAAACTCAAATGATTAAATATATAAAGTAATCATATTGTCCTAATTTTACAAATTTATAGATAAACTTGACAGCATATAGTTTTATCAAAATGATGATGCAATATTATTTAATGAGAACAAAGTTGTATGATCATGATCATATCTTTTGCTATGCTACGCTTTTGTTTGTGTGTGACAAGACAACTTTATCAGTATAAAATAATTACATTTGTTTTGATTGATGTTTGTTTCAGTTAGAGAAAAAGCTATACTTAATGGTCAGTCTTTTACCAAAAGTGTTTTGAGCCTGGCCTAACACATGGTCGTCTGTATTTGGACTTTAACAAAATGTAAACAAACAAATAAATAATAATTTTCATTACTGTGTCTCCATTTTCCAAACAACTGTATTTTACAACAATCTTTGTCATCTGCAGCTTGCTTGTTTACCTTTTTCACTCTTTATTTTCCTGGGTTTCTCTCCATTCCTTGTTTTTGGCCAACACATTTCAACCTGGAATTTGATTCATAAAACCTTTACATTCAGATTTAGAAAACTTGATTCATTGTATTATGCAGTGCGATATAGATTGCAGAATAATATTAGCAAATAAATGAAAGGCTCACCATAATGTCTTCAAAAAAGCTGCATACGTCACAACACATACATTAATTTTGTATTGTGTGATATACCACCACAAATATTGTAGTGCAAACGACATCCGTTTGAAGAAAAGTATAACAAACAGTTTTGAGATCAAAATGGTGAAGGAATAGAGCAGCTCTGACTCGGTCCGTCCGTCCGTCCATCTGTCCATTCATCCATCATCTGAACTGTTAATCCTCCTGAGAGTCGCGGGCAAACTGAAGCCTATCCCAGCTGACTTTAGGCAGTAGGCGGAAGACACGTATCTATTAAATATGAACACGACAGTTGACTCTAGCCGATCAATATATGGCATGTTGCGAGATGGAGATGTTGCTGATATATTTGAGGGAGGATGTTGACACTCAATCGAAAACAATCTTTCTAATAACTACTAATCTAATAATATACTTATATACTTATAACAGCTGCAATTGGCTTGCAATCAGTCCAGGGTGGACCACACCTTTCAACCATAGTCACCTGTGATATGTGAAAACAAAAAACATGAATTCTTTTGTCATAATATTAAAACAGTTTCTCCTAATATTACAACTTTGGCATCACAAACTAACGGCATTCCTGTCCTTTTTTTTGTTCTCATGTGGCTGTAATGCTGAAAGGTACTTGCTCACATGCAAACAGGAAGGACAGGAAGCCAAGTTTCTGCTCGAGGATTCTTCAGTGTATTAGTCATTGAGTTGTGAGGACTCAGCGGGCCTTTTGATCAAAAGCAGCAACGGGGGGGAGAAGAGGCTTGAATGTGGAGGTGGATTAAACTTAAAAAAAAAAAGCCTTGCTCTGTCTGGAAACTTTTAGTTGGTATTGTGCCAGAGAAGAAGCACTATGTGCTGACTGTTGCGTGTTAATTTAAACAAAACAGTTACAGCCCCTTGTTGCAACTGAGTTGTAGGGTTCATCAATCAGGCTTAGTGCTACTTGAAGCAGGATTACTTTGTTTCTTGCACTGTAATGAGGAAATGTGCATTACTTGGACAGCGGCATTCATCTTTGTCGACATCCCCGTTTTAGTTTAACACCATTCCTTGAAAGAGTCTTGCGTTGCACCTTCATATGCTGCGCTACAGCTTGTTGCAATATAATTTCGATCATAGACAAGTAACCAATGTTTGTGAATGCGTGTAATTTAATTCAAAAGCCAAATCAGTCTTGTAGAGAGATGAACTGCAGCAGTTGCACCATTTATATGTAAATGAGGCATAGGTTATTGACATGTTTAGTTCATTTTCTATCAGTGCCTGATGAGACAGTTGATATTATGTGCAAATGTCAATTATTTGTCTTCAGCTGTCTCTTTTTTTTGTTAGTCAGTGTACTGTATCAATCAGTTCTTTTTCATATTATGTAACAAGTGCCAGATTTGGGCTTAAATTTAGGCTTAGTCATTTAATAGTTGTATGAAATACAGTTTTGGGCAGTGACAACTTAATGCACTTTAAGCGAGCTGTCAACTGTTGTGAAGAAAAGAAACATTACTTTTTTGGACAGTAGAATTTTCTTTCTTTGGGGCATTGTTTCCCTCCCACGTACGTGCACATGAAATGATAAAATAAAGTCTATGATGTTCATTAAATATCCATTTGTAATTTCCTGGACAGCATATAGTCTGACTTTTGTATATTTACATAATTGAGTCGGCACATGACAGAAATGAACATTTCAGGCCAATGTGCAGAGCTAATGAAAGGTGTGCAGCATGTTGTGGTATATTTCTACTACAATGCAGAAGCTCATCTGATTGATACGCAGGGCAAATCATCTTTTAGAGTCAAGATATGTGATACAACATGCATTCTTTCATTGGAAATCAAAATTATTAACAGTCCTGAAAATCTATGGAGACATTCGTCTTCTGGACATGAGACTCATTCAAATGCAGCTTAAAAAAGCCTTTCACTTACTTAGCCCTGCACTACTGAGCATAATTTATCTATTTTTCATGAGTGCAACCATGATGTAAATGCTGCAGCAAATAGTGGCAAAACCAAGTAGAAGTTACTTCTCGAATCCACCCTGGCTTCATAGCATTCGATTCTTGATGTATCCTACATGCTCCTCAGCATGGAGGACGGAAGCAAAAAACAAGGCTAAATGCTTTTTATTTTTTTTATGTTCTTTGAGCATGCCATCATTTGCATTTCAAAGGAAATATTTATTTTGAGATCCAACAGTAAACAGCGTCTACAGCAGTAAACACAAGAAGGCTCAGCACAGCAGCAACCCCCCGCATAGGAAACCCATATATATTAAGACATTAACCAATGCGTGGTCTTCTACTGTAAAGTTACACGTCATTAAATAGCGGCTGAACTAGAAAACATTTAAGGAGGCAGCAAATTCCATGAATGTAATGATCTTAAAACGAATGATGGAGCAAGAGAAAAAAAACGGTGCAATTATCATGAATCCTGTGGGAAAGGCATTTCATTCATTTGTGCTGCTGAGCACACCAAGGTCTAACGTACTGATGATACCCTAAAGTGTTAGATTGATAGGATTGGGCCGAGAGTGAAACACACCATTTATAACAGGGAGAGTGCAGCATGTCCCTGACAATACAAATTCACCTAATAATCCTTGAAGCCTAGGACAACCTGCCCCGTGCTATTTGACGCTCCATAAAGGCTCAAGAATCTGCCACAAAACTGCTTCAGGTTTTTCTCAGTGTTGCTTTTCAGACTTCATTTCACAGAACTTATCCAGCATGAAACGTTAACCCCTGTGAAAGATATCTCTAGAAATACAGAAAAGAGTTTGCAGGAGGTCCCCCGTAGCGCTGATATTGCACTTCTCGAGCTATTTTCATTTAAATATGAGTTGGTCAGTCTAATACAGTACATGTGGGTTAGGGGATGGACCGACGCGAAATCATTTAATGTAATAGGATGATCGCATTTTCAATCTGCTCTTCACCAAATTCCACACGAAGAGGAAAGTCAACTTCTCTTGCACATTCCAGTTGTTCCAGAAAACAAAATATAATTCAGTGGGCAGCTGTTGTAGAGACGGGTGTGAGGAGGGCAAATTGGAATGTCCCCACGGAGCCTGGCACACAAGTGTTGACGACACTTGGTGAGTGCAGTGAGTGAAGTGGCTCTTGAACCATTGCTCACCATGCAGTAGACTTGACAATGCAGTCAAGCAACACACTGCAGGTAAAGCAGGTGTTGCTGGTGAATATATGTGAGATTTGCAGCGTCAGCTAAGATGCAAAAAGGGGGAGGAAGATGTCTGTGACAAAAGCGACAGTACACAATACACATTGTGGAAGGCAGTGCAGCAAGTGTGTCGGCGCATGAAAGTCAAATATCATTATGGCAAAGCAAAGAGACAAGATCAGAGCAGGTTAAGATAACACTGGCCAACTCGCACGTGGGTGCACATTAGGACAAAGTAGCACAATGTCATAGCCTGCAGACCGACCTTTTAAAGACTGTGTGCTTTGGATGACCATCAACAAATAGTGTCCGTTGCACCCCCAATATACAGTACAGCTCTCTCTCTCTCTTTCTCTCTCGCGCTCTCTCGCTCTCTCTCGCTCTCTCTCGCTCTCTCTTACTCGCTCTCCCTCTCTTTACTATCTCACTCATTGGCTAGGAATCACATAAATTTACTCTCTTAAAGTGATACATGTGGCATCCATTTTTTTTTAAATGAACGTTTGACCTTAGGGGCCATGGAAATCAAATCGACAAAAAGCAAATACATTAACTTATAATGAGAAAGTCAATGTGCAGTCTGTTGAGAGATGTTCCGTGTAGTCGAGCAACATTTTTATAACTAATGGCAATGGCTTTATCAGTGAGTTGGAAATTTGGGGATGATTTGGCAGAGTGATGAAGCGAGAGGAGGAAGTGAGCACTTTCTGTGTTTACTGGTGCGCAAGGCACGACAGTAGGCCAAGCTATTCTGGCTAGGGGGAGACTCACACCTCTGCATGCAGCACAGCGGAGGCATGCTTGAGGCTGAGATGTCATTATCACCTTTTTGGCAGGGAAGGCCTTCTTTCACCAAGTTTACGACCCAAGTGTTTCCGTTTGTTTCAGTTTTCCATGTCATGGTTTGGAAGACTAAAATGTAATATTTCTTGTGTTTCCACTGTGGGTTATGGAGGCTGAGTGGCAATAGTCCCAGTTGAATTTGGATCATGCTTAAAAGGGACCATACAATGGTGCCCATACAATGGTGCCATTCCGTGACCATGCTTTCAACTCAAACCAGTAGTATCTCAAATCATCTTTCCCCATTGGGTTTTTAATAAGGAAACAAGCACTCGATGATACCACACTCGCAATAATGATAACTAGGCCAATTCCAAATCTGCAAAAATTGGCCGGCTATTTTTTTGCAAAGACAAGGATATTGACGCATACATCCCTCCTATCCTCCAGAATAGGCCAATTTTTGATCATTTTTCTCTGTGTTGTAAAATCAAAGTAGAGTGTGGAGTCAAATGTTCTGCCTGTAATTCATTTATTATTCTAAGTGTTAAGGAACCAAAATAGAAGTTCTTATTATCAATACATATTTAAAAAAAATAATCAGACGATTGATCTGCTATCGGAATTCATTCTTCCAAATATATTTAAAAGCATGGGCCTAAAAAAAATCCATACATATTTGTGCACTATGCATGTTCACGATTGCATGAAATTGTGAACAGTCATGTTTAAGAATTGTGTTGGTGCAAGTCAGAGTGGGGCACAGTTTTGGTCAAACTCGATGAGTTGAAGTGATGTTACAATCGAATCTCGCTTGCAATTTTCAAACTGCAAAGTCCGTCTTCAATAAGACAGTAATGAAAACACGGAATTAATGACTACTGCCAACATTTAACAAATCTCATTACAGACTTGTTTCTGTGTATCGACCCCTTCTGCAGAATGAACAAATAATTTTTGTTTCAACCCTGTCGAGAGATTTCCAATCATAGCACCTTTTGTGTTCTGTTCATCCCATTTTACCAGCAGTATTTAGTTATCTGTTAAGCATTAAATAGACTTCAATGGCCGTTGCTACGCCATATTGGAATTGTGCCAAATAATACAGATTTTTTTATAGTGGATGCTTTACAACTGACAATGGAAATCCCAAATATTGCCTACCACACAGAATCACATCCACTTTACTGCTTAGTAAAATGGGCCCTCTGGTGAAAGCCCTGGATCAGAAGGCCTGTTTCCAGCCGATTTAAGATGAGGCAGCGCTTTTACAAGTAGAGACTGGCCTGCAAAGAGGCTGTGGTGGTCAAAAAGGTGGGACTTGTCCAACATTTCCCTCCTGGTGGAATTAGCTCACTCACCCCTCTATCATCCACAGGAAGGCAGCCGCTTTAGAAATGTATCAAAGCACTGCTCTCTTTATTTTGCCGGTGGTGAAAGGAGGGGTTACAGTTGCCCTCAGTTTGTTGGACATTTGCCAAACTGACAGGGAGCAGGCAGATGGAGAGTGTACCCGATGCGGCGGTTGAAGTAACAACATCAGCACGAGCATCCTAAACTTTCAAGCGCTGCTGGCCTGGCGACTCATATGAAATGACATTGCTTGCTTGCAGCTAACATCCGAGCACAGCAGAGCACCTGCAGCAAATCGAGGTCAGAAAAAGGCTGGCGCATCCATGCAATGCACAGGCTTGAATATAAGCTTGAAGGGGAAGTCAGCCCCAAAATCTTCTTAGTAATTATATGTGCAGCCCAACTATTTGAACCTCAGTGTTCTGATTTATGCGTCGTTTGTGGGATATGAATTGAACGCGCAAAAACCACCAAAATGGCCAAGATATTTTGTTTCACTTTAGTTTTGGATTTCTCTTGATCTAGTATCGTGCTTGACTTTTTGTTCCTTTAAATAAAATTGTGGGTTTTGATTCAACCGCAGCCACTCTTCCTTCCTTGCCGACACTCCTCCCCTCGAACCCTAACAATATTATTGAAAAGAAAATTTGGGGTTGAGTTCTCGTTTAATTACAGTTTTATAAGCCTCAATAAATCACTTCTCTTGCTGTGTGTATGAAGTGGTGTTGGGTCTAAATACGATGGCAGGCCAAAGCTTCACTTAAAATTATTCCAACAAGTGGGCATGGAAACACAGGAATACCTTAATGCAAAAACAACATTTGTTTCTGTTTTAGTTGAGTTGTCTCAGTGATTTGCCTCAAAGGAAAATGCTTTTTATATCCTTTGCGCACATGCATGTATGTATGACGTCTGCGTGGCTCAGAAAGCTGCCTCTCATATGACCTGGATTAGAAGGATGATGTGTTTTGCTTGAAGAACAGGTTGCGCCTCAAGTGAGAGATTTAACCCTTGCTAGTTGTCAAGCGCACTTCCAAAAGGCTCAATGTACGTCTCGCAGCCCGTGACTCGAATATGCACCGTAGGCTGTGTATTGAAGTGAGAATAAGATTTTGACAGATGGAGGAAGGAGGAAAAAAATGGGAGGATCTTCCCTTGAGGACATCTTGAGGGCATTGGTTGCATCATTCTTTCGCTGCTTTTTCTAAAGAGCGGTAAATAAGACGAGCTGACAGATTAAGTAGAATTTTTTCAAAAGTTGAAAGTGGATTTGAGCTCTGTGTTCACCTTTCTGATCTGGAGTTTTGATGAAAGGTGAGGTAATTTATGCTAATTTGGGAAAGGTGGGACTGCCGTCCCGCTCCAATAACAATATATCACTAGTATGAGCAAATAATTATTTTACGATTATGTTTTAAATTGATCATATCCAATGTTTCTCCAATCACAATTTAGAAAATTGGTTTCACCTCTGGACCCATAATTACAGTTTGTATTTCCATTGGCTATTTTTGTGTGGCAAATGAATTGAATTTAGAAAAAGTAAAAATAAAGCAAAAGTAAAAATATTAAAATATTGCATGGAGACAGGTTTGTAATGGTAATTTGGCAGCGGCGTGCCAGCATATTTCAAAAAGGGCGGTCTGCGCCATTGTGGGGATGGACATAGCCAAGTCAGTCACAGCCTTCAGTTGCCGCCAATCCAATGACTCCCCTCATTCCCTTTGAATGTGGCACTCCCTGTGCGGACAAGGACGCAGTGATCCTCGAGTGACTCGGGCATTGTCACCTGTCTTGACTGGTGTGGTAACAGAGAAGTTATACATATTAAATACAGAATAAGATAGCCCCCGCTGATTTAAATAATTCTTATATATGATCTGTCAACATCCTTGATCGTTCACTTGCCTCACCTCAGAACTAATAACTATTTAACCCTAAATATAAACCTAAATAACTATTTGAATATAAATATTTTTCCCCCTATATTACTATGGAGGCTCATATATTGTGTCTTGTGACACCATGCTGTCTTTTTCCCTCCGTTATCACTGTGAAGGCAGCATTTTTAAAGCTCTGCATGGGTCTCATTTAATTATGGTGCTGGACTTAATGAAATCTTCACAGTGTGTAGACTAAGCTAGAATGTCAAGGGTTGCTTTAAAAAAGAAGTAGAGGCATAACTGTTTAAGACCTTTGGAAGAGTTGACTTTCACTAACTCACTTCATCTCGGGTGAATATGTTTGCTGTATGGCAGATGTGCTGCATGCATTTTACCTCATTGTTACAAAGCTAACTCAATTAGCCAGGCGGGGTGTCAGAAGACATTTAGCCGGATCCCTCGCAGCAAATCACAATGGGCATATGGGTGGTCTTTTTTCATTTTTGTGGGTCTGCTCACTAACCCATTATTTCCCCTCTTTGGGTGAGTGTTTGAAAAACTGAATGGTTGATTAATAACAACAGGCAAACAGTTCCTGGCAGTCGCGATGCTATCTGGGCAAATGTGTGCAGGACGCTGCTATGCATCGGGGTCTTAAGAAAAATGGGTCATATTTGTCATAATTTCACAGTGCTTTAATTCAAATTAACCTGACCCATCACATCATGTTTCCTCCACCTGTTGCCTTTTATCTCCCGGCTCTCGACTCATCACTCTTTTTCACCATCGCTTTATCCACTGAGCTTCATCACTCAGCCGCTCTCCAATTTGAAGATTTCTCATGTGTCCACATCAGCGACATGGCAGCTTCATTTCCCACCTCCGCACCATACGAGCCTCCCTTGGAGAGGCCGCCCTGGCAGCCTTGGTGCTCTTAAATGCATCATTCCTTCCAAGAGATATCCTTCCACACTGACCTCTGTGCTAGCTGGCCATCTGCCATCTCCGCTCAATGGACTCATCAATCCATCTTGCTTCTTGGATGGCCTTGATTTTATTGTCTCACACAGCCCTCTGTCATTGTGCTCATCTCTCATCGTTAACGTCATCCTTTCAGATTTGAACATGTCTGCATTTTCTCTGTGTGCATTGTTTGAATACGCTGAGCCGCAGTGGCAGAGTCCGGGTGGGCTATTGTTGTTAGGTCCTTTCTGCACACGAGTGCAAGTGCCATCTCTGAAGTATTCATTTTGGTGTACTTTGAGACTCGACGTACGCTCTTTACTATTACACACAGCTGCAGAGTCGCCTGTAATGGCCATTAGGCAGATGTCGTCCATTTGAACAGGTAGTAGGATTCAAGTGGCTTATACCCACAATAGGTATGGTTTCAAAAACAGATCCACATGCTGGAGCAGTGGTATATATAATATATTGCAACCCAACCCAAAAGGAATTCGCCAGAACTTCCATAGTCTAGGAATGACAATTATTATGTGTTACTTACCAATCATGTTGAGCAACTAAACATTATTGCTATCTTGCTACTCTGGAAAAAAAAAAACCTAGAAGCTCAAGTGCATCTTAGCCTTGTTACATGATAGAAAATGTTGAAGTATTAATCAACACCAGCATCTATAATACAGCGAGTGTGCACTTCTCAGGACAGTTTACCTGGTGAAAAACCTTCTTTTATTACATATGTGCCTTACTAGTGTCATCAGAACTATGAATAAATGCATGACCATTTAGGTGCTGCTCTTTATTTGCTGAGTAATGCCTTCAAGAGGCAGATCGATACGTGGCTTGCTACAGGACAAGTTCAGCCCACAGGGTTGGTCTGGGAATTGTCCACTTGCTCTGTACTAATTACTTGCAGAGAGCCACATGCCATGCAACCCCGACCCCTACAAATTGGATCACTGAGTATTACAAAATCAGATAAAAAAAAATCTCAACAGGAAGGAAAAGTGATCTATTATCATGCGTAAACTCTATGGTATCACTCAGTCATGTTTTATATGCGCTGTTCTCATAGAGATTTTGCGTGTTAAACAAACTGCAGGATAATTCTGATATTTGGTGTTGAGAGCGATACTTGAGTTCCTAACGTGAGCTACAAACTGGATTAATTACATCCTTAAATTACATTTATGATTGAATGTGTGGTGATAAACACACATTTCCACTTATAAGTTTTATCACATTATGGCAATTCAAAATCAATATATATAATTAAATATATATCGTAGTTGTTTAATTTGATTTAAAAAAAGAAACCGCCAGGGTATTCTTAAAAGTGGATCTGGAACATACTGCAGTCTGTGTTCATGGAAAATGAACAGTACTGTATGTAAGGGTTAATATTTGCATTATTGATTCAATATGTTTCCCCCCCATGTCATTGCTGCTCAGTGTTGGCACTTGTGGAGTTATTTATGAGCAATTTGTGTGAACATACGGGTTGTTTCATGCTTTTATGAATTTTAACACAGCCATATCGAATATATGTCACTTGAAATGTACATGAAAACAGAGAGTCCCCAAATCATTTGCATTACAACAGAATTTCATCCACATTGTACAGTAAATCCAGTCTTAGCTGGAAATCACACAAGAGGATTGAAAAAGACGTGTAAGACGTCGTGTTAACAGATCCATTCATCCATCCCTTTTCTGTACCACTTATCCTGTTGCAGGTCCCAGGAAGCTGGAGCCTGTCCCAGCTGACTCAGCGTAAAGCAGACTACACTGGTCATTTTAAACAGCGTGCATAGGCCCGATACAGATTGTTTGCGGAACCTGCCCAATATAAAAATATAATTTTGCTCAGTCTGCCATCAAAGTAGCTATCAATTCTAAAATAATACTCTTAATATTTGTTTTTTAGCCTCAGCTTTTTGTAAGATGTCATTGTGATGCTGTTATGTTTCCTTGCAGTTTGCGCGCTCACTATCCTGTGTGTCTGTGAACCCCCCCCCCCCCCCCCCCCCCTTCTCCCTTCTATTTTGTGTGGGACGCAGATGCAACCATACATCTCGACCGCTCACAGACAGCTTCGAGCATCCACAAGCAACATTGTACAGCTGTATAGTGTTCACTTATAAAATAACTAACATCTGTCGCTGGCCTTTTAACATGTCATCCAAGATGTTGCTGGGAAAACAAAATATGCATATAATGACAACAAGTCCAACAATCCATGACACGTTAAGTTCAATGGCATGGCCATATCGCTGTTTATCCTTCAACAGATAATGTGGAAATGACAGTTAATAGATATTGCGAATCTACATCTGTGTGACTGTGAATATAAATGAGACTGCGAGGAGTCGTGTTCTCATGGTAACGCAATGCAGGATGTGATGCGCTTGTTGACCTTGGGGCTGTGGTGTGTCGATGTCCGCATGATTTTACATGAAGGTAGGCTACATTCAAGACACAGGAACTTCACAAGGGCAACATGTCGAATGCTACTCTTTACGTTGTCTCGTCATTACGTCGTCTACTGTTGCATTCACACTTGAACCTACAGTCTGATTTATAGCAGGAGAGAATTTTTTTGGCGGAAAATAAATGGCACCCATTTCATTGATTGCGTGTTGTCTATTAGCAGCATTCAGGTGGTGGTGGTGTAATGTTTTTATTTGAACAGGCAATGCGCAACATTTCTACAAGTCCCCCCGCCCCACCCACCAGTCTGCCTGCTACCGCTGATGGCCTGCGGGGGGCACTCTAGCACTTTTCCGCCGTCTGTCACGCGCTTGCCTCCAGCGGCAGTTTTTCCTCAGACCTCCCTCCCCATTTTCTGTTTTCCTTTTGTTCTGTGACTCTATCGCACCTCCCTTTCCCTCCCTCTCTTTCTCACACTAATTCTCTCTCATCACCACATTCTCTCTCTCTCTCTCTCTCTCTCTCTCTCTCTCTCTCTCTCTCGCTCTCTCTGGCTCTCACTCTCTCGCTGTCTCTCTCGCTCTTTTTCTCTCACACAAAGCACACACCCTCTTTTTCCACTATTTGACTTGTGGTAGGTACCCATTTTGTCTCCCTCCTACCTTCCCCATCTCTCATGTTCAGTCCTGTTATCTCACTGACACGTTTTCTTCTGGATTCCCATTCAAAACCACCTCTCCCCCCCCCCCCCCCCCCCCCCCCCCACACACACACACACACATCACTCCTCACGTCCACGTTGTCAATGTACACAAATTAACAAGCACTAAATGCAGCCCAGCGGACATTTGTCAATCTTTGTGTCTCCACATCGCAGCAGTGTGTAATTAGCATGATTATGCACACAAGAGACATATCAGCTGTGAGATGGACAGCAATAATACAAAACAATAATACTTGAATCAAACAGGAGATTACTCTAGTCACGAGACTTCACAACAAGATGCATTGAGTGACTGATTTAATCTGTTTTCCTGCATATTTTTGTTCGGTATTTTTCTGTTTCATTATATCTATGCGTGCACATATTGACGGACAATTTGAAGTGCACAATTGGCCTACCTGGCATATTTTTGAGAATGTGGGAGGAAACCGGAGTATATGAAGGAAACACAAGCAGGCACAGGGAGAACATGCAAACTCCACACAGGAAGGCCAGAGCCGGAATCGAAAACACCGCCTCTGCACTAGGCGTTTGGCTAAGATACAGTTGTGAGGGATAAATGTGCCAAACTAGAATGAGAACAAATACACAGCTAACATTTGTCAAGGGAAACTCTGACATTGTGACTCCAGTGAGTATTGAAACATTTCCTTTTCAAGATAAACCTTTTCCACTGAAAGGTTCCATTGAAAGGAGACCAAATCACACCCTATTAGTGAAAGTAGCCAACTTCCTCTCTGCTGTAGTTTACTTACTCTCACGGTGCACCCCATGGGAATAGTTGAAAGCACCATGTGGCAACTTAACGACAATGTGTCGACAATTTGAGACTTTCTGTGAATTAGAGTGCTTTGTAGGGATCGTTGTTGTTTATGACTGCCACTTTGTCACTGTACAATGTCGTTGCCACTGGATCCAAAGTTTCTTTATTTTCTCTCAAGTTATAGCACCCATCTTGTAGTACTTCTAAGTAGAATGGAAAATTCGGGAAAAAAATGGACATTAACTGACTCCAGTTATATAGAGAAACTAAACACGAATCGAATCACCACTAACCAATTAACTGTTGAGCAGGGTGTGAGGTTCAGCAACTGTTTTTTAGGATTCGCTAACAGCCGCTGTTTTTGCAGTGATTGAAAATGTTAATCGCAGGTGTAATAGCCAATCAAAAATGCAAATAATATTTCACACCCCGCAACTTTGTTGATTCGAAAAAAAAAGAACCAAATTGTTGCATTGTTTTGAATGAAAAAATGGGTTGCTCTGTGCAATTATTTTTTTTTAACCCAAATTGGATTGTTTTTAACCCAGCATTTCTAAGGTTGTAAGCATTATTATCTTTGGGGAAGTAACATTATATTGGATCCCCTCACATAGACAGCGAGGAGTATGTTGTGACCGGGGGGGGGGGGGGGGTGGGGGGGGGGGGGGGGGGGGGGGGGGGGGGGGGGGGGGGGGGGGGATTTAGGTTAAATTGTCAGATAAAGAGAATGTGACTTTCCCCTCGGTCTGCATGAAAACTAAGAGGATCTCGATATTTAATCTGTATTGTTTCAAAATTGTTTTCAGGTTCCGTAACAATTGCATGGCCATTTAATCTTGCAGCTCCAGGCTTAAAAGTGTCATCTCAAGTACACTGATATTTTATCTAAAAAATGTCAGCGTGCCAAGTGTGTGCTTTCATGCCAGGACTTGTAATCGAGTTGACAACATCTGCACTCCAGGGATTACATGAAAGAAGAGCAGCTAGTGTAGATTGGGCAACTTGTATTCAATTGCATTGCCTGTGGTGAAATGCAGCCAGTTTGCAGTCTGATGTGATTTAATACCGACATAACTTTTGTTTATTCCATTGAAAACTTTATTGATTCATCCTTTGTTTCAAATCATAATAAAAAAACAAAGCAGGCCATGTCAAGTTAATAATGAGACCTCATATATTTTGCTTAGTCAGGAATGAGTGATGGCTGCTTGATGGCTGACAGCCATGACCTTGACTTAGGAAATTGCAGCTGAGGGGGCACACCAAGGAGATAGGTTGCATGAAGGAGCCATTTCTTAATGACTGAATTATATCATATCACTTTCATAGCTGATGGCTTCATGGCCCTATAACACACAGATAATTAATTTTAAACCACTTCCCCAAGTGCAATGGCAACCGGCTACATTGAAATGTCTACATGTCTTGTTTCAGGATTACTTTTTAAAGGAGGAATGGTTTAGCTGTCTGCAATCTCTGCTCCACTTACGCGGATCATTTTTAATGTGTAAAATAGTTCATGTAATTGAGAACCATTTAGGCAATTTCGGAAAGGATTTTACAATGTTAATTGTGTTAATCTAATTGTATGGAGGCTGGTTCATTCATAATAATGCTGTTAAGCGTCATTTTTAGTCTGATTTCTCTGGTAGGAAAATAATAAAACTTGTCCGTCTTGGATTGATTAGCCAGGAAAGAGGCTGTGTACTGTTTTTGCCGCTACAATAATACTATGTTGCATTGACTTCGGCGGTCATTATTTTATTTTAGCTAAATGGGCAAGTCGGCTGGCGTTTATGATTCAGCTCACCTGTGCCTTGAATAAAATAACTCTTGTGATCTGAGAGTCACAAGAGTTGATACGCTACCCATAATTTGCTACAATGTGCTTTAGAGAAACTAAAGGGATGATACCCAAAAAAGGTCAATATTCATGGTTCCAGCCTGATTGTTAACTACATGAGAATTTCGAGCAAAAAAGTATTGTGGCTGAATCTCACAATACAGATCAACTGGTGAATAGCGAGGAGGCGGATCATCGCTGCTGTGCAGAGACAGATTATTTTGTCAGAGCATGGATTGCCTGCCCACACTTAAATGATGCGGCATTCAAACAAAAGCATGGGGACATAATTTTCAGGTTATCATTGCACCTCTTTCCGCATGCTATGGAAGACGAGTGTCGGCTCAAATTATGTATCACAAAGGGCCTTTGATACAACAACGACTCTTTTTGGATGTATGCTTTCATTATGGAAATTAATTTGAAAGAGAATCAATGACTCATGTCAGTCATAATGCTGAAGATGAGTCATGGCACCATTTTTGTTTGCATGTAACTTCACCAGGATTTGCTTAGCAATATGCTTAAGACTTGTACACATCTATTGTTGCTTTTTTCTCCCTCTCGTGCTGGTGGTTACGAGGAAAATATTACACACGTTTAGATCAGAACGTTTGTCAATTACCTTTTTATTCAAATTAAGGACCCAATATTTCACTTTAAACAATGTCAACTGTATGTGTTTGTCTCAGGACCAAACTGTCCATCACCATTATACAATTACAAATTAGGAAGCGACCGAAGCTTCCACTGTTCCCAGATCCATATTTTGGAGAGTTTGTGTAGAACACTTTGTATCATTCACATCAAAATGTTGTTCTGTACTATTTTTTTGTGAGGAAAGCCGCATAATCCATGATCAATGGAAAATATAATTCTTGTTGAATGTTATAAACATGGAGCCGTCATCTCACACACGTCTGTAAAGTAGTATGAGGCAGACACTCTTCAGTGGTCTCCATGAAGATATCACACCCGCTATTCCTCCTCCGAAGAGGGGCAAGCGCGGAGGCGTCCGGGCCAGGCTGGCGGCCAACCCAGCGCGACCGGCGGTGCCCTCCATTCTTCTGGCGAATGTTCGATCGCTGGACAACAAAATGGATTACGTTCGCCTACTGAGGTCTACGAACCGGACGGTGCGGAACTGCTGTGTGCTCGTGTTCACCGAGACCTGGTTGAGTGACAACATTCCGGACTCTGCAGTGCACCTGGAGCGGCTAGCGTGCTATCGGGCGGACCGTGCCATTGTACGAGGGGGAAAGTCGCGTGGAGGTGGAATATGCGTCTACATCCGAGAAGAATGGTGCCGGGACTCTGTGGTGGTATGTAAGCACTGCTCGCCGCTTGTGGAGTTTGTGATCATTAAGTGCCGTCCTTTTTATCTGCCGAGGGAATTTACCGCGATTCTGCTAGTCGCGGTATACATCCCGCCTTCCAACATCGAAGGAGACAGGATCGCGGCGCTTGGTGAACTGTACCAGGCTGTCAGTGAACAGCAAACAGCGCACCCTGACGGTTTCACCATCTTCGCTGGAGACTTCAATCATGCCAACCTGAAGTCTGTTTTCCCGAGGCTTCACCAGCATGTTCCTTTTCCGACACGTGGCGACAGCTTCCTGGACCTAGTCTACTCGGCGCAAAAGGGAGCTTTCAAAGCCACCCCCCTCCCCCATCTGGGGCTTTCTGACCATCTCACCGTTTTGCTTTTGCCCGCATACAGACAATTGGTAAAGGCATCCAGGCCGGTTCGGAGGCAGGTTCGAGTGTGGCCTGAGGGTGCCTCCGATGCACTTCGTGACTGCTTCGACACCACTGACTGGGACTTGTTTAAGCAGGCAGCCACCTACAACGATTGGACGGACATAGAGGAGTATACAGACTCTGTTACCTCTTACATCACGAAGTGCATCGATGATGTGACTTGCTCGAAATCCGTCGTCACTCGCGCGAACTGGAAGCCGTGGCTGACGGGGGCTGTCCTCAGACTGTTGAGGGCCAGGGACAAGGCTTTCAGAGCGGGGGATGAGGCTGGCTTGAGGACAGCGAGGTCCGACCTGTCCCGAGGCATCAAAGAAGCGAAGAAGGCGTTCTCGTGCAAGGTCTCCACCCACTTCAAGGACAGCAAGGACGCACGTAGCCTTTGGCGGGGCATTCAGACCATCACGGACTACAAGCCCGCGCCGAGGAGCTGTGAGGGCGACATCCGTCTGCTGAACGATCTGAACCGCTTCTTTGCTCGCTTCGACGCCCAGAACAGCACTTGCCCGCTGAAGACCACTCCCCCCCCACACGAGCAGCCCCTGCGCCTCTCTGCCGACGGTGTGAGGTGGGCGCTTGCCGCTATTGACACCCGTAAGGCGGCGGGCCCTGATAACATCCCGGGACGAGCGCTGAAGGACTGCGCTGGGGAGCTGTCGGGTGTCTTCACGGACATCTTTAACGTTTCCCTGCAGCAGGCCATCGTCCCCTCGTGTTTCAAGGCTGCCACCATCGTTCCTGTGCCGAAGAAACCTGCACCGTCCTGCTTCAATGACTACCGCCCTGTGGCACTGACGCCCATCATCATGAAGTGTTTTGAGCGGCTGGTCATGGAGCACATCAAGTCCGTTCTCCCCCCCACCATTGACCCTTTCCAGTTTGCGTACCGTGCCAAGCGGTCCTCTGAGGATGCCATCTGCTCTGCCCTCCACTCGGCCCTCACCCATCTGGAGAGAAAGGACTCATATGTGAGGTTGCTGTTTGTGGACTTCAGCTCTGCCTTCAACACCATTGTGCCGCAGCGACTCATCTGCAAACTCGACGAGCTGGACCTCAGTACCTCCCTCTGCAACTGGATACTGGACTTCCTCTGTCAGAGGCCTCAGGTGGTGCGTGTTGGCGACAAAATCTCCGCCAGCATCACGCTGAGCACGGGGGCCCCCCAGGGCTGCGTGCTCAGTCCATTACTCTTCACCCTGCTGACGCATGACTGCACTGCGACCTACAGCGACAACCGCATAGTGAAGTTTGCTGACGACACGACTCTGGTGGGTCTCATCACAAAGGGCGACGAGACTCGGTACAGGTCGGAGGTTGACCTTCTGACCACGTGGTGCAGGGACAACAACCTCCTGCTGAACGTTAATAAGACCAAGGAAATCATTGTTGACTTCCGGAAGGGTCACACAACACACCTGCCGCTGATCATCGATGGTGCTGTGGTGGAGAGGGTGAGCTGCACCAAGTTCCTGGGGGTGCACATCAGTGAGGACCTCTCCTGGTCCGCAAACACCTCGTCACTGGCAAAGAAAGCTCAGCGCCGCCTGTACTTTCTGCGGAAGCTCAGGCGTGCATGTGCTCCTCAGGCAGTCCTGTCTACATTTTACCGTGGCACTATTGAGAGCGTCATCACCAGTTGCATCGCTGTCTGGGGTGGTAACTGCACTGAACAGAACTTGAAGGCCCTGCAGCGCATAGTGAATACGGCTGGTAAGATTATTGGTGCTTCGCTCCCCTCCCTGAAGGACATTTACACCTCCCATCTCGCCCGCAAGGCAACCTCGATTGCCAGAGATGTGAGTCACCCGGCTCACTCTTTGTTTGACCTTCTGCCCTCTGGGAAGAGGTACAGGAGCCTGCGCTCCCGCACCACCAGACTTGCCAACAGCTTCTTTCCCCAAGCTGTTAGGGCCCTGAACTCGCTACCCCCTTCTGCGTAGCGTGTGGCACTGTTGCGCTATTTTCGGGAATGTCTGCTGTACGCGCACTTGCTCCTTTTTTTTCTGCTCCTCTTATTTATTTATTTATTGTTGTGTTATTTATTCATTATTTATTCAGCACGCTTTTGTTATACTTGTTACTTGTTTGTCTGTTGTGAGCCATGTCTTGTCACCGTGGGATAGGGGGGAACGAAATTTCGGTTTCTTTGTGTGCACAAAGAGAAACCGAAATTTCGTTCCCCCCTATCCCACGGTGACAAGGACATGGCTCACGAACAGACAAGACAAGTAGACAAGTATTAACAGAAAGCGGTGCCATGAAGTAGAAGTAATGAAGTGAAATGAACAGCAACAATAAATAAAGTAAATAGAGGAGCTTATTTTAGAGAGGCGATGGCAGAGTGACATTGTTGTTACATTGATTCAAAGAGACACCAGTGGGTAAACGAAGACCAGAAAATTGCTTGCAACACTTGCAATATTTCTGATGAGCATAAGCACGCCTGCACAGCTGTTCTGAAACTTTGCAAAAAAAATTTGAAAAGTTTGAAGTTCATCACATTTCTGTAAAATGACCCTCTTTGAGTTCACCCCCCCCCCCCCCCCACACACACACACATACACAATCCGCCTATAAAAGGTTTGACAGCCTCTGCCTTCAGTAAAATTACAGAAGCTACACTGTTGTGTCATTTGTAGTTTGTAGTGACAGAAAAGGCCTTCTGGCTAACATTGTTTGAATGGACCCAGCTCAAAACAAGACTGCCAGAACTAACAACTGTGCGGTCAAAACTCCAAGAAGTCAGTCTTCCTTATTGTACAATGCTAAGCAGCTTCAAACAGTTAAAATCTTAGCCCTGCGGCTTTTATGATTCAATGAGGCAAAAGTGCATAAAGACCTCATCCCGAATCAAAGTTTATGGCAACATGTAAACATTGGCTCAGATTTAAATTGACTATGCATGTCTAACACAAACTTGGACATTTGGATTATTTTTTGGGGGGGCAAAAATAAATGCTTCAAACTATGTACACAGGCTCAAACTGTACCAAATTAGATTGTTTCGCAGCACGTCACTGTCAATCACACTTCAAGGATGTCAACCTAAACAGAGACAGTGATTGGAAATCAGTGTCACATGTATAGTGAATCGACTAAAGGAGAGGAGTTATCCATCGACCATCTCAATGAAAGAAATTCTCATACTTTTTTTTCTTTTCAAACGGTGTGTTGCAAAGCCAGCATGCATGCTTTTACACCCCCCCCCCCCGGTTAGCTTGTTAGCCAAGCTTTCTGTGCCAGACAAAGCTTGAGTTGAGATAACATGCCAAGAATCAACGTCAGGAGCAGCCAAACGAACTTTTCTGACAACAGGCGATGCTGTATGTGTGTTCACACCAGGATAATTGGCTGGCTTATGAATGGAGAGTTTTCGCCTCAGGCTGGACTGGCAACATTAGTTCAAGATTTACACCCCCAAGACCTGAAAATTTGATTCCCCGTAAGTACTTTTTTCAATTGCGTGTTTTAGAATGTACCCTCCATAATCCCATACTGACAGCCTGCTCCAATAGTTTAATGGGTGTAAAGTGTAGAAAAAAAGAGATGTGGTGTATTTGTATGTACCGTATTTTCGGGACTATAAATCACTCCGGAGTACAAGTTTCACCAGCCATAAAAAAAAATAATAAAGAAGGAAAAGACATTTTAGGGGAAATTTATTTAATAAAATCCCACACCAAGAACAGACATTTATTAGAAACATTGATCTGTACTGCAAGAAATGAGTGATTGCATGTTTATGATTATATTGCTTTGTCATTAGACTTGCTAAAAATTTACCAAAGGAACACACCTTTACCTTGACACAAATGCTGTATGGCCATTCTCAAATGTTCTACAGTATAAATGGATTCCGGGTGGTTTGAGAATTCCCCTCACGTGTTTCGGAAATTATCCTGTGGGATGTGCTAAGGGTCTTCCTCATTCTTCCTCTGTTCATTAGGTAAATTCTACATTGTTACCAGGTGCTGATAAACATATACAGTTTTTCCTGCTTCCCTGCAATATGATCTATCTTTTTCCATTATAAAGCCCCTAAAAGTAAAATATGGATATTGCAAATTTCTAATATTACAAGATGTTTTCTTTCACTCAAGTTTTAAAGACGGTCCATAAACAACAGCTACTTTTTTTAAGTATGCTTATGACACATATGATAAAATACTATCTACTTAAAAATGTAATTTTTCTGGAAAGAATTCCAGTGTGCTGTTGCTTTTATGTTCTTTGAAAGCATAGGATTTTAAGGTTAAGGTTGAGGATCTTTTTGCATTTTCAAACAACATAGCCCTAAAATGTACTGTGTTGTGTGGAAAATCAACAACTTCAGCAAAGAAGTGGAAGGAAGTAAAAGAGGACAAAATCTGGATTTGCTTTCAAATGTAGATACCGACAATCACTTTTGGACTTGCTGGTTTTATATAACAATTTGTTGCCAAAAATTGGCATTTAGCAGCACATTTGCCAAAATGCTTCAAGATAAGAGAGAGAATGGAATGATTAAACTCTAGCCTCACTTTATTTGGTTGCCGTTGAAGTCATTGGAGGACAAAGACAACAATGCATTTTGAAATCTGCACGGAAAAGCAGACTACGCTGCCAAATTTAACGCCTACCTTTGAATTAGTGCTTGCACTCCCCTATTTATATCTAGTGACCCAGATCCAATACCGCTGCGCATATATTTATTGAAGACTTCACAATCCACAGTTGGAGAACATCGGGATGAGACAGGAACAGAAGTGACAAAACTGTTATACTGTAATTGATGTAAGACTGAATGGCCCAAACCTATTACTTCCTCTTTATCCTAAACATTTGTCTCACCCCTTCCCCTAACTCTTTGTTGGAGAGACGAAGACAAAGGGTTAAAAAGAAAAAATAACATCCCCAATCCTCCTGGCAATTGGGAACGCACTAGACTCGCCACGTTGTCACTTGCAGCAACTTGCTGGTTATGTCGTAAGCCGACTTTTTTGCTTCGACGCCATTTGAGAGCTCTACAGCAAACATTTACACCCAGAACATGTAATTGTACTAAAATGAGAAACATCTACTTCTAGCCTTTTGCTGAATTTGACTTCATTTCAACTTACATGATTTGCCATTTGTGCTGTCTTTGTCATGTACATTGTTCAATGCAACTTTATGTTTTGTGCTCTGTTTGATGTCGTGCAGAATTGTGAATGAATTTCAAAGCCAGGCAACAGAAGGTACTTTACAAGTTTCAGGGCCAGCGAGACAAAACACACAAGTACAAAAGTCGTACGAAGCGTCGCTGGTTGAATAAGAGCTGTAAGGAGGCATTTCACCTTCCTTCTGCTGAGAAACTTATATTGCACAGGATCTAATTTATTTGAAATGAGAACCATGCCATTAACAGACACCCGCAAAACAATTAGGATCCATACAATTTCCTGAAGCATTTGGCAGGAACACATATTCCATTAATTTTCTTTTTCCAATCAGTGAATGTTAATATTCTGGCAGCAGATTGACTTGAGACCGAAAAAAAAAAAAAAAAAATCTTCATTCGTAAAGGTCAGTATGAAAGCACGCTATGTATCGGAAGTTAAGCTAATAGATGCATGACCTTATTTCGTCTTGATTTAGCGTGCAATTTAACAAGGTAATGCCTTTTCTGTGGATTCCATCCATAATGCTTCCGGATAGGAACTGTGTAACGTGTGGCTCACTCTGGACAATAACAAGGGCCTTTTGTGCCGCCCAAGTCGAAGCACGCTGGGTAGCCTTTGTTCCGTGTCTCATTATCAAATTGGCTCCTGCTTTCCCATCTCCGCTGTGACCGAGCATGCGGAAATATTCTGTGTTCTCTGTATGATCCCCGATGTCATTGAATATGAAAGAAGAGCCTGTCAGTTACGCAGCATTGATCTTTTCTTCCTCTTTGGCCACTTGCATTCATGGCTAATTCTGACTACACATTTGACTGGGAGTTTTTCCAAATCGCGCAACTGTAAACGATGACTCACGCCAAGTCAGCTGTGCAAAGTCCAGACGGTGTCTCAATGGCTACCTTTTATATCCTGGCAACCATATGCACCCTTAAGGGGAGCAGATTAGCTACAACATACAGTATGTGTTAAACCCAAGGTCAGCGAATGGGGTGGATGTTGACGAGGGAACCGACTCTATATTGTCTTCTGTTTACATTTGCTGTAGGCGCAGGCTCCAAATCTCCCAATGGTTGGTCCATATATTGTATTTAAAGACTGTCCACGCGTGCGTGCGTGCATGCGGGCATGCGCGCCCGCCCACCCGCCCGCGCCTCCGTCCGTCCGTCCGTCCGTCCGTCCGTCCGTCCGTCCGTCCGTCCGTCCGTCCGTCCATCCATCCATCCATCCATCCATCCATCTTCTTCCACAATCTAAACCATTTGTCTTGATTACATAATAAGGTATAAGCTGAAGCATTATCCCAGCTGGTAATAGCAGGATACTTATGGACAAACAATTTACACTCAATATCACAGCCAAGGGCAATTTAGCCTTCACCAGCATTTGTTTGGATGATGGGTAGAAGATGGGGGAGCCTAGAAAAAAAAAAACACTTCCACAAACTGCAAACTCACAAAAAAAGCTTTGCATTTAAATAATTCATAGGTACGTACGTCTAAGTCAGGTATGGGCAAACTACGGCCCGCGGGCCACATCCGGCCCACGGGACCGTTTAATCCGGCCCGCCAACCCTAAATAAATTGTATTAAACATTTTTTTTCGGTCATTTTGCCTGCAATGACTGCGTTTCCCCAGTAGATGGGGAACCACCCGCCTGCACATTTACTACCGGAAGCCGTGTCAGAAAGCTCGGTGCACACTCACAAGTGCGTGTACGTACTCAGTAGTACGGAAATGGCGCACTCGCGCTCTATTTGTATCAGTGCCGAATTTAGAGCGTGGGCTGTGACGACAGCATTCTTGTAATTTGCGCGCCGAGCTTTCGGATACAGTTTTACGCTAAAGCCACCCACAAACCTTCCCCTGGAATCCTTCCATTAAAATGAGTCGCCCAAGGAAAAGCAAGGTGGACACTGAGTGCCGAGTGTTTAAAAAGAGTGGCCAATTTGGCTCGACGTACGCGACGTGACGTTCAGCCACATGAACATCAACATCAACCCGTCACAGATCTAGGTAAACAGACCAACACCTCGGATCTCTCGTAAGAATTGCCACAAAAAATTTTACTCCAGACTATGACACACTAGCAAAAAAAGGGAGACCAACAACACTGTTCCCACTGAAAATGAAGGGGAGGCTTTCAAGTTTGTTGTAAAAAAATGCATTTTGAATATGAGCTGTACAAATAGCAGGGATTGAAACTAGCGACCATTCTCATTTTCAAACAATGCAGGATGCTCAAGGACATTGATGTACCACCTGTTTGTGACTAATCTTAACCTGTAAAGTTCTTAAGGCTTACTTTAAGGAAGCGTTTCCCGTTTCCTCACCTCCGTTACCAGGTGTTTGTGAGTTAAAACTCTGCTCTGATTTTCAGATACCCCTCACCGTTTTGCCGTTTTGATTACTTTATTTGGATGTATGCTTTCACCGATTCTTTAAGATGATATATTTGGTCAGAATGTTTGCCGTTTGATGTGATCTCATAAGATAAACATACATCTTTCATTAATCTGACCTGCAGGCACTGAAGTGATGGAGACTGTTATTCATAATAACAGTGTCGTGTTTTATGAGAATCACTGATAGCAGTTTTTTAGGGATGTTTTTTTTTTTTTTAATGCTGTTAATAAATGCATTTGTTTTAAAAAAACCTTTTTTGAATATCCATGCTTTACTACCAACTAAAGGCCCAAACCTTTTATGCAATGACCTTTACAGGTCGTTTATATTACTTCACACAAACACTACATCCATCTGCTCCTGGTTCGGCCCCCCGGTCAAAATTTAGAACCCAATTCGGCCCGCAAGTCAAAAAGTTTGCCCACCCCTGGTCTAAGTGCATTTGTATATATGTGCACGTTTATGATTGTTTTTTTCTTTCGCTGGGATGATATATATGAACCAATTATGAAAAAAGTGAAACTATGCAAAGAATAAAAGGGTAGGACTAGATGTTTTTTACTTCTTCCTATACTCCCTGTTGAACATGTCAACTGCTAACAATGATTTTTTCTATTATATTTTGTTTTACTTTTGTTAATAACAGTCATTTCTGTTACTTTTTTTTAATAAACAGACAAATAAGTACAACTCACTCCATAATGCACTGATGTAGACTGAAAAAAATAACAAGCTCAACTTTGGGTGAAAATCCGCTCAAAATCCAAAGTTATCCAGCGAGCGGGTTAGGAAATCAACACAGCATTTTTTAATATTTAAGCTGAGCAAACTTGCTATTCCAAAAGTGTATATCAAACTGTCTTCTTATTGCATTATTCACCAATGAGTACTAGCTCTCAGTTTCATAAAGTTTGACGAAGACAAAATTGCACAATATGTTCTTAATGTTTTGGGGGATTTTCTTTTCCCTAACCCTCTGAGGGCAACCATAACTCAAATAGCGCCTTTCATTAAACAAGTTTGATGCCTCCAAGTAAAGAAGAATGCCACAAGTGATGGGAACCTTTCTTGTGAAGTCTGCATTTGCTTCTGTCAAGCCAGCAGCTTATTATCTCTTCACAGCAACGGCTGAAGTCACAAGGAACCAACAGCCATATATTTCCTTTATTCTTTCTTTTCTTTTGACAAGCATTTCATTTCAAACAGTAACACAGAGAACGTTTCAATTCAGCATCTTTTGAGGTGACGGCACAAACAAGTACTGTACGCTATATAAATGTTATTGGAGTGGTTCAAAGCTTAACTTCCGAGCCTCAGCTCTCAGCTGGGGAAACATGAGAAGAGGCCCCGGGAGACGGTGGTTTCACATATCACCGTGATTTATGGTCGGCCATAACAAATCAACAAGTGTAACTTTAATTGTTTTCTTTGCGATGGGAGGTGCGCTAGTTAATACAGAGCCGTGATTGATGGCACAGGGCATCACGTTTGGCTCGGTACTTTGTCTTTCGCAGTGCCGCCCAGGAATTGAACCAGTTGATAGAAGCAATTAATTTGAAGGATTTTTGTTCCTTTTTAACGGCAATACGTACACCAACTCTGAAAATATCCTGCCAAGTGTCACACCTTTGACATTTGATGCTGTACTCCTTTACGCTTATGGTGTTCAACTGCAAGGAAATAGAACATCAACGAGATTTGATTTTCTCTCATAGCACATTTCTTCTTGCAAATCATTTCATTGTTTTCACAAGTCCTCGTCGTAGAGTGACATTCATATGGTTTAATAAAGTTGAGCTGTGTTCAAGCTACATTAGTCCGCTAAGTAATTGAGACAACCATTTAATTAAATGCTTTGCTGATGATGCCTCACTTGGAATTGTGGCCGTTAACCATTAATCAAGAGTGCACACCTAATTTACAGGAACAACAGTGAAGGAATGGCCCTGCATGGGAGAGGAAATGGTCATGGTGTTACATTAAATCACCATTAGCAATTAGTGAAGCTAGTGGCACCAGCAGCACTGAAGGTATTTGTGATGACACTAAATCACGATTTAAAATAACATCTACTGCGGCCATCGCGGATGATAGATCTGAGCACGGTGCGGCGAGCAGGCACTTTATGATCATTTCGTTCAAGCTAAGGCTCCTCCGGGTGCTTCGCAGTCAACGTACACCTTCTGCGAGTAACTTGCTGCATGCCAGAGTAGGTCTATTTGCATTCTGCATTTGTTCCAGGCCACTGATGTTTTAGTGTTGTACCTGAAGCAAGAAAGAACAAAAGGGGAAAAGCTGTTTGATTTTTAGGCACCGGGAAAAAAAGTGGTCTTTCCTCAGTCAGTTCTTGATAATATGTTAACCTGAGTTGAGTTGTGATAACAAAATCTGGTTGAAAGAAGGTAAGAACTTTATGATTTGATTCATTCAGTTTTCACATCCTTTTTTGAGCCAAGGTGCCCATTTTAGCGATGATACTGAAACAATGATCTCATCTCGTTTTAATCACTAATTCACTCACTCAGTGAAACTGTCAGGCAGGGAACAAGGCGGAGAACTCGGATGCAGAGTCTTTCTTTTCTCTGATTTATTCCAACAAAGGATGATCAAAAAACACAACTCAAAGCGCCTCTTGCGAGGGAAACACTCGGCAAAAAGTCCAAACAAAAAGCGTCGCACTCGGGCGAGACAAAAAGGGCTATGGGGAACAAGGCTGGTAGCCATACACGCACTTGAACGGTGACATACCTGTAGCCGTGGTGGGCAGGGAGTTGTGGGCATACTCCACCCAGGTGAGGTTCTTGCTCCACGAGGAGGGGTTTTGGGAGACAAGGCAGCGGAGACCCGTCTCCAACTGTTGGTTGATGCGTTCCGTTTGCCCGTTCGCCTCCGGATGATAGCCCGATGTGAGACTCACGGTTGCCCCTATAAGCCTACAAAATTCCTTCCAAAACCTGGATATGAATTGGGGACCCCTATCTGAAACAATGTCCTTCGGGAAACCATGAATCCTGAATATGTGGTCCATCATTACTGTTGCCGTTCGTTTAGCGGACGGCAGCTTGGGCAAAGCGATAAAGTGAGCCATCTTCGAGAATCTGTCTACAACAGTGAGTATGGTTGTTCGCCCATTTGAGGCCGGAAGCCCTGTGACGGAGTCCATGGAGATCTCTGCCCACGGACGCGATGGAATGGGGAGGGGATGCAGCAACCCCATACGGGCGCCGTGGGAGTTCTTATTCCGGGCGCAGACGGGACAGGCTGAGACGTATTCTCTGACGTCTGCCCCCATGGAGGGCCACCAGAATCGCTGCTGGACGACAAACAGGGTTCTGCGCATGCCCGGATGACAGGAGAGTCTGGAGGTGTGAGCCCAATGGACAACTTGGGACCGTAATTGATCGGGAACAAACAGTCTGTTCTCAGGGCACCCACTAGGGGGTGGTTCGTTGCCATTGGCCTGCTGCACCAGGCCTTCGATAGGGCAGGTCACTGCTCTTACCATGCAATGAGGAGGCAGAATGGGTTCGGGCTCCTTAACTTCCGGACCTGGGCTGTAGACACGAGAAAGCGCGTCAGGCTTTGTGTTTTTGGATCCCGGTCTGTAAGACAGAGTAAAGTTAAATCGATTGAAAAAGAGTGACCAGCGGGCTTGGCGAGAATTCAATCTCTTGGCCGTCTTAATGTACTCTAAATTTTTATGGTCTGTCCAGACCAGAAAGGGCTTCTGTGCTCCCTCCAACCAATGTCTCCATTCCTCTAATGCCAGTTTTACCGCCAACAGTTCGCGATCTCCCACGTCGTAGTTCTGTTCGGCTGGCGTCAGCCGTATGGACAGGAACGCGCACGGATGGAGCTTGTTGTCACTCTTGGCTCGCTGGGATAGGATGGCCCCTACCCCTCGATTGGAGGCGTCAACCTCCACCACAAACTGTCGTGACGGGTCGGGAAGCGTGAGGATAGGAGCGGAGCTGAAGCGGTTCTTCAGCTCCTGGAAGGCCGCCTCCGCCGACCAGCAGAATGGAACCTTAGGGGACATTAGCGCATGCAAGGGAGCCGCCGTAGCACTGAAGCCTTTGATGAACCGCCTATAAAAATTGGCAAAGCCCAGGAATTGCTGCACCTTTTTGCGGGAGTCAGGGGTAGGCCATTCAGTTACCGCGCTAACTTTCGCCGGGTCCATCTTTACTTTGCCCGGGGCTATGATGAAACCGAGAAAAGATACGGTGTTTGTGTGGAATTCACTTTTCTCGGCCTTAACGTACAGTTGGTGGTCAAGGAGGCGTCGCAGAACAGTCTCGACGTGAGACCTATGGGTCTCCAAATCCGGGGAATAAATCAAAATATCATCTAAATATACATACACAAATCGATCCAAACAGTCCCTCAGAACATCATTTATCATGGCCTGAAACACCGCAGGGGCATTGGTGAGGCCAAATGGCATTACTAAGTATTCAAAGTGTCCTCGATGTGTGTTAAAACCCGTCTTCCATTCGTCCCCCTCCCGGATGCGCACTAGGTGGTACGCGTTGCGCAGGTCTAACTTCGTGAAGACCCGGGCTTGCTGTAATTGGTCGAACACGGTCGACATCAGGGGGAGAGGATACCGGTTTTTGATTGTGATCTGATTGAGGGGGCTGTAGTCAATACAGGAACGTAGGGTGCCGTCCTTTTTGCCCACGAAAAAGAACCCCGCACCCGCAGGCGACGATGACGGTCGAATCAACCCTGCTTGAAGAGAGGAGTCTATATAATCGTTCAGGGCCTGCTTTTCGGGTCCCGAAAGGGAATAAAGCCTCCCCTTGGGTATGGTTGAGCCCGGCAGGAGTTCAATGGCGCAATCATACGGACGGTGGGGGGGTAGGGAGGTAGCCTTGGCCTTGCTGAATACCTCGGACCATTGGTGGTAACACGCGGGAACCCCGGTCAAGTCTGGAGTTTGCGAGTCTAGGGCAGAAGGCACAGAGTGTGGGTTAGATTTGATACAGGAATCGTGACAGTTGGGCCCCCATCCCGTTATTTCCCCTGATCCCCAGTCTATAGCGGGGTTGTGGCGTTGAAGCCATGGATACCCGAGAATGAGGGGGTTCATTGGGGAGGTCACGACATGTAGTCATATATTCTCATGGTGGGGCCCAAGAGACAGCGAGACAGGTTCTGTTATGTGTGTTAAGTCAAAAAGTGCCTGTCCATTGAGTGCCTTGGCGTTCACGTGAGTGTTCAGCAGGTCAGTTTTTATTCCCCATCGGCGAGCAAATGCCCAGTCTATCAAGCTTTCATCAGCTCCTGAGTCTATTAGCACGCCAAGTTCTATCTCTTTTCCCAGCTGTGTAATCCTGCCCTTGGGGAGAACTCACCCCGGGGACAGAGCCGCAGAGAAGGCGCTTACCTTCAGGGTCCTCCTCACCGGGCAGGAGAGGAGGAGGTGTCCGAGCTCACCGCAGTAGTAGCATCTACCTTCCCGGCGTCGTCGTATCTTCTCCTCCTCTGTCAACTTTGCTCTGCCCAACTGCATCGGTTCCGACTCCTGGTGCTGCCGATCCCCGTCCGGCCTGGGGCGGTTCGCGTCTAGGGCGGAAGGAACGGCTACTGGCACGAAGGCGGGGGCGTTCCTGCTTCCGCGGTGCTTCGTCCACTCTTGCAGCCGGTTGTCGGTGCGGATAGCCAGAGCGATGAGGGCGTCGAGATCGGTGGGAAGATCCAGGGGAATTAGCTGATACTGTATGGATCCACAAAGGCCTCGGAGGAAGATGTCATACAGCGCCGTCGCGTTCCAGCCGCATTCCGCAGCCAGCGTGCGGAAACGGATGGCGTAATCTCCGACGGTCTCTTGTCCCTGGGATATCTGACAGAGTTGCCGAGCCTTCTCTCGGTCAGCGGAGATTGGGTCGAACACCGTACGCAGAGCCCCGACAAAAGCGGGGAGAGAGCGACAGGAGATGGAATCCCTGGCCCATTCCGCCGTGGCCCACGTGCGGGCCCTTCCCGTCAGGTACGATACCATATAGGCCACCTTGGAGCGTTCGGTGGGGAAATCCGCCGGGGACCTCTCAAAATGCATCTCGCACTCAGTGATAAAGGCCCGGCTAAGGCCGGGTTCGCCGGAGTAGCGTTCTGGAGGAGCCAGTCTGGCACCGCCGGTCATGGGAGCTAAAGCAAGGGGAGTCACGGGGGAAGCAGCGGGTGTGCTGGAGGTCGCTGCTGGTCCCACGTTTAAAAGCGAGAGCACGTCCTGCAGTTGTTGACCCAGCTTTCCTACCTGGGCGGCGACCGCCCCTCTGAAATCTGCTTGGCTCTTCGCGAGCCCTCGGATCTCCTCGCCCAAATTGCCCACTTCCCTCTGGTGCTGGGCGAGCTGTGAGGCGTGGGAGCGCACTGCGGCGCACAGGTGCTCCGACTCTGCTGAGTCCATGTCTGGCCAGTGTGTACTGTCAGGCAGGGAACAAGGCGGAGGACTCGGATGCAGAGTCTTTCTTTTCTCTGATTTATTCCAACAAATGCTGATCAAAAAATACAACTCAAGGCGCCTCTTGCGAGGGAAACACTCGGCAAAAAGTCCAAACAAAAAGCGTCGCACTCGGGCGAGACAAAAAGGGCTATGGGGAACAAGGCACTAACAAAAAGCGTCGCTCTGTGGCGAGACAAAAAGGAGAAATCTTACTGGGAGTTCGGACGTCAAGGAATCGCTGGTGGTCGGGACGAGGCAAGACACACTGGCACAAGCCAAGGGGAAGACACGGACTAAATACACACAAAAGGGCTGGGACGCAGGTGCTGACAATTAGCGCCAACCACGCAGGTGCACACAATCGGGATCAGGGAATACAAGACAACCGAAAACAGAGGAAGGAAACACGAACTGAAACGGAAGGGATGACAAAATAAAACAGGAAGTGAAGTTACGACACAGACAAGACAGAAATCCGGAAAAATAAACGTGACCGCATGACAGAAACCTGGCTATGAATAGAGACAGGTGGATACACTGTTTTATTGTACCCTCTGCCATGTATTCAAAGAGTATTTTTTTTTCTGATCACTGCACGTGGCCAAGATAGACAGATGAACATTTTGTAATCAATAAATAATCAGTTTGGTGCAAATCAAAAGGATATATCATTTCCAGCTCCGCCACATTTGATCATTTCTGCAGCCTGCAATAATTGGTTGACAGAATTCGAAAGATTGCACGCAACTGATTATTCATTAATAACTGGTGCGAGAGGAAAAAACAGACTGCGGTACTTGCAACAAGCAGGCAGCGCTGTTGTGATTTAAAAAAAAAAAAAAAAAGTGGAAAGCTCCCTTTTATCAGTAATTCAAGCCATGTACAAATTAATATCACAATTCTAGCCAGACTCAAACACACAAGCCAATCTATGCTTGCGTGCACATAAAAATAACAATTTACCGATTAACTGTTCATTATTTTATAGTCGATTAAGGAAATTTAGCCAAATGCCCGCCCCTAATTGTAAGCATAGACGTTGAAGCATAGCTATGGTTGCTTATGGCCCCATGAATGAGGCTGCAGATGAAATTTCTCTAACTACAATGGCAGCATGGTGAATTCCAACAACAATAAATCCAGCATAATTGTAATACTGTCGTAAAGTGTTTTTGCCGGCATCAATCAAATCCATTACAAATTAGCGGGCTGCTGCAAATGTTTATGACATTCTGCTAACCTCAACACAACAAGCCAATTAAATTGTAAATTTGATTAAGTGCATGTAGTAGTGAGGGAAATTGTTCTAAAAATATTAGTTAATATTTTTTTTAAGCTCAACTACAATGTGGATATGTAGTCATCATTGAGAGAAGTAGTTAATTTAAAGGTTTTTTTTTCTCATGGAAATATATACTGACTGAAAATATCCAGCCAAGTGTCGCACTTGTGACATTTGATGCTGTACAGAAAGCAATAACATATCAGCAAAACAAATAAGAACCTAATAAAATGTCCAAATAGTTTATCCTACAATATAACAGTGCTGCTTAGATCATGCAAAAGAGAGGCTTATGTTTGTTGGTATGGTTGTTTGATCCCCAAAATGTTGAAAAGAAACAAAAACATCTAGTAAGTGAAATTAGTAGCTTCGAGTACAAAGGGCAAGCCATCGAGGCAGAATTCATCAAAGTGGGAATGAGTTAAGGTCTTCTCTCCTGAGGGTTGCACATAGAATCTGTCATCCGCTTAAGCAGGCCACTTATACGTAGATGACAGCACAAAGAGCACAACATTGGGCGCATTACATCATAGAACAAGCAGATGTACATCAAGTAGGGCACTGCGCCCTTGAGCCAAGGTTGGCATGCATTGGATTTCTTGCTGAAGGGTAGTTGGGAACAATCACAACATTTATTTCTTAGAGCTGTGACCTTTCTTTTCCAGAGCCATGTTTTTAGGCTTTTTTTTTTTTTTTTTTTTTTGAATGGCTGGTCCAGATGCAGATAAGATTATTTCTATTCAAATGCATAATGTAGTCATTGTTTCCTGCTGCAATGAACACCGCTGGTGGCTTTCATATTGGATCATTCATCTGTTTTTCACATTTCTTTCGGTGTTAAAAAGTAACTACATCGAAGCTTCTTTGTGAGCATTCATTGACGTACACAAAGAAAAAAAAACTTTGGTCCGCTTTGATTATTGGTTCTGAAGCCACAAGACGGTGAGCGAGATTTTTTTTTTGTTTTATTGAGAGAATCATTTTTAGCCCATATCCCTAGGTTGTAAAAATACATACATATAATCATTTTAGCAGCAGAAAGCTATTACTCCTCCCCCAGCCATTCTTCTACACAACAAACTCTTTTATTGATCTAGTGATAATTACACCAGTCACATAATAAAGCACCTGGAACCGATTGGTGGTTCAGATTATCGATTCGCCCAAGGCTACCCTTCATCGTTCATTGTACTGCCGCCATACATTACTTGATGAGAGGAGCCTTGCCGTGCTTTGCTTTGTATTTCCCTTTACACCTTTGCCAGAATACACTGACAAAGTGATGTAGTGGTCAAAAGCGCTATTTAAATAGTCATTTCTTATCTCTTCGCATATTTAAAGTGATGCTGCATGACACCCCAGACAACAAGGTTTGCAGTAATGGTACTGCTATATAGTGGATTTTTTTTGTTGGTTTATTTGTTTCCTCTAATAACCCAAGATTGTTGTCGTTTTGGGGTTTGGGGTGTAAGTCCAATTTCCAACCCCTGGGCGAGTGTTCAGCAATGCAATTTGGAAGAAGAAGGGATGAGGAAAATCCGTTCTTCAAACGAAGTCTCCTTTCTGTTTAGAAAACCAGTATTGAATCTTCTATCTGCTGTTTTGATGCCTCCTGCACGCAATGGCTTTACTTTCATTTTATGATGCAAATTTTTGGGCGTAATTATTGATGCATATCGAAAGAAATGGGCGAACGTAACCTCCATAATGGAGGGGGTGTTTACAGTTACTAAAATCTGTGTCTGCAGTCAAGGGTCTCTTCTAAAACAATCCTGAACACAAAATGACCTTCCTTTTGCAGGCACCACTTTAGGCGAGCCCTGGCAAGCACCAGCTGTGTCAAATGCTTCATTACACTCCTTCCTTGAGGCCTGTCAGTGCATGACCCCAAAACCTCTGGCCACTGGATGCTCATATGTCCACCAGCTAAGTCCTCCACCGCAGTCACAACAATTGCTCTAACCTCCACTCAGGCCAAGTGATATTTTGTTGGCCACAAAAAACACGTCCTTAGAGTCATTTAAAAAAAACGAATGAAAGGGTACCTGACTTCTTTTGCATGCTTTAATAGTTTATAATGCACTGAGCAAGACTGTCACAAGCCTCCCTCTGCTTTTTTCCACTAAAAAGAGAACAAGATGTCGACACGCAAAAAATGTACTGCTTTGTGCATCTTAGTTCTTGTCTGGTTATCACACACTTCTCGGCTTTCCCCCTGACACCTCTCTCTTCAAACGGCACAGAAATACATCAGAATTTGAACCAAAAATGTCTAGGTGGCATTTAAAGTGTTCGACATATGAAAAATTGTCTGTTATCATTATGAATTGTTGACCTGTAATTAACACTAAGGATGTGTCATGATGGGATGATAAATCTTTCAGCTCATTAAAAGATAGTTTTGTACAATTGGAGAATGTTGTCTGTTTCTATACACGGGCTTCACGAGTGGCCCGTGACCAGTGCAGGATGTTCCTAGCTTACCCATGACCTCAATAAGGACAAGCAGTTATCGTCATTGAAAAGAGACGGATTGAAGTTCTGACAATGCAATCATAAACACAGAAAAACAATTTAGGTGAGAACTATTGAAGATATTTGCAAGATAATGTAAAACTAAATGTTCTGTGTGAATTACACAAGGGAATAGACCCAGAATAGAACCGAAAAAATTAGCATTTTTTTCTTGAGAATTTCAGAACTACATTAACAAGTAGGTCTTTATAAACTGATCCCATATTAAAAAAATTATAAGGCTGGAGAAAAAAAATGGCAACAATTCTTGCAGGAGGATATCGTTTTGCTCAAATTCATTGAAAAAGAAAATACAATTGTGAATTATATAATAAATGTATCTCTTTAAATACAAATGACAAATAACAAATGAATAACTTAACAAACACTGCTTTTGTCATTTAAGTCCAGCCTGTCCAAATAGAGAATAATCACTTATAAAGTACTTAGTCACCCACAAAAAGCACTCTGAGAAGTGGTGCGTATTAGTTGCTTTGAATGGGTGCACAAATGGTCTGTTTCCATAGAAACACATATTAAAGCCTAAATTAAATGGAAGCAAGTTATTCAGATTGGCAGTCTTAAAAACTCTGCCTCGTTTTAACACGTGTGAGGAATGAGGGAACAATAATAGGAACATACCCTGATGAAAAATGGGCTACTGGAACAAGACACAAATGGGCGAGATGCGAGAATAAGGATCTGTTGGAATGCTACTACTCCCGAGCGAGAGGGGTTACATGCGGAGAATGCGGGAACAATGGCAACTTCGATACCCACAGTCAACACTATCGGCCAAGCAACTAGTAGCTCAATGTTCCAATATCCATAAACGGCACCTGCTATCACAGCTCGAGATTGATGAGATACAACACAAATGCCATAGCGAAGGTCAACCAGAGCACCAGGTCAGAGATGAGTTAAATCCATGTACAAGTCCAGATGTTGGGTACGAAACCCCAAAAAGCACAATCAAGCTGAACGAGGCAGCAACTGACCTGAAGAACAAGATCACGGTGAGAATGAATGCTCGGGAACCTAGATACACACTGCAGAGGCTAAGTGAAGTACCCTCAGAAAGTCTCCTAGAAGATGTGAATGCAGCACTGATAACAATTCCTACGGCTACCATCACTGAAACCAATGAGCTGATATACACCTCAGCAGCAGTGATCCTAGAAATGCTTGGCTACAAGAAGAATGACCATATGCGACCACAACAGTACCCACCATGGAAGAGAAGGCTGGAGGCCAAAATCAAGAGAGAAGTGAGCCAAATGACAGAGGCCCAGAAAGGTGCAATGAAAAAGCAAGTTCCCAAGAAATACAGCCAGATGCCCATACCTGAAGCACTCGAAACTGCCAAACAAAGACTCCAAGCCTTGGCCAGCCGCCTAAAGAGGTACACAAGAGAGAATGAAGCCAGACGAATAAACAGGTTGTTCTCAACACAACCAGCGAAAGTGTACGCTCAGTGGCAGGGGAATAATAGCAGAGCAGACCCACCAAGGCTGGAAACTGAACAGTACTGGAAGGATATATGGGAGCAGGAGGCATCACATAAGAAGGATGCACAGTGGCTGGTGGCTCTGAGAAAGGACCACAGCAAGCTCCCTGAACAGAACCCAGTAACCATCACAGTGGCAGACATCCAGAGAAGAGTCTCAGGAATGAAAAACTGGACAGCACCAGGCCCTGACATGATCCACAGCTACTGGCTCAAGAAACTTACAACTCTCCATGAGCGCCTGGCAGCACAAATGAACCAGCTGCTAAGGGATGGGACTCACCCTGAATGGCTAACCCAAGGGCGTACGATCCTGATCCAGAAGGATCCTTCAAAGGGTACAGTCCCATCCAACTACCGGCCAATCACCTGCCTCTCCACAACATGGAAGCTGATGTTGGGCATAATATCAGATAAGATCAGCGGGCACATGGATCAATACATGAGCACTGCTCAGAAAGGGATTGGTAAAAATACCAGAGGAGCAAAACATCAACTCCTGGTGGATAGAACAGTCACACAAGACTGCAGAACCAGACGTACCAACCTGAGCACTGCCTGGATTGATTACAAGAAAGCATATGACTCAATGCCACATACTTGGATCACTGAATGCTTGAGGCTGTACAACATCAATGGGACTCTGAGAACCTTCATCGCCAACTCGATGAAACAGTGGAAAACCACACTTGAAGCCAATGGCAAGCCACTTGCACACGTGACCATCAAATGTGGTATATACCAAGGAGACGCTCTGTCCCCAATTCTGTTCTGTATAGGACTGAACCCCCTCAGCCAAATAATCAACAAGACGGGCTATGGATACCAACTCAGGAATGGGGCCACCATCAGCCACCTCCTCTACATGGATGACATAAAGCTGTACGCTAAGAACGAGCGGGACATTGACTCCCTGATCCACACTACCAGGATCTACAGCTCTGACATCGGAATGTCATTCGGACTTGAGAAATGTGGCCGCATGGTGACTAAAAGAGGAAAGGTAATCCACACAGAGGGGGTCTCACTCCCAGAAGGAACAATAGCAGACATTGAGGACAGCTACAAATACCTTGGAATTCCACAGGCAAATGGCAACCTTGACGAGAAAACAAGGAAAGCAGCCACAGCCAAATACCTCCATCGAGTAAGGCAAGTCCTAAGAAGTCAGCTCAACGGCAAGAACAAGTCCCTAGCCATTAACAGCTACGCCCCACCACTAATCAGATACCCTGCAGGAATCATACGGTGGCCAAAGGAAGATATACAGACCACAGATATCAAGACACGGAAGCTCCTAACCATGCATGGAGGGTTCCATCCCAAGTCCAGCACCCTGAGACTGTACACTAGCCGTAAAGAAGGAGGCCGAGGACTAGCGAGCGTGAGAGCCACTATCCAAGATGAAACATCCAAGATCCATAAGTACATCAGGGATAAGGCCCCAACGGATCACGTGCTCAGTGAATGTCTCAGACAATGGGCATCAAAGGAAGATGAGGTGCTGGAGGGACCATCATGGGAGGACAAGCCCCTACATGGGATGTACCACCGAAACATAGCTGAAGTGGCTGATATCCAGAAATCCTACCAATGGCTAGAAAGAGCTGGTCTGAAAGACAGCACAGAGGCACTGATCCTGGCTGCACAAGAACAGGCCTTGAGCACCAGAGCAATAGAGGCCCAAATCTACCACACCAGACAAGACCCCAGGTGTAGATTGTGCAAAGGAGGTACTGAGACAATCCAGCACATAACTGCAGGGTGTAAGATGCTGGCAGGTAAAGCATACATGGAGCGCCATAACCAAGTAGCTGGAATAGTGTACAGGAACATCTGTGCAGAGTATGGACTGGAAGTCCCAAGATCCAAGTGGGAAACACCTCCAAAGGTGGTAGAGAATGACCAAGCCAAGATCCTCTGGGACTTCCAGATCCAGACAGACAGAATGGTAATGGCGAACCAACCGGACATTGTGGTGGTGGACAAAGAGCAGAGGAAAGCCGTTGTGGTTGAGATAGCCATCCCAAATGATGGCAACATTAGGAAAAAGGAACATGAGAAACTTGAGAAATATCAAGGGCTCAGAGAGGAGCTGGAGAAGACCTGGAGAGTTAAGACTTCAGTGGTACCTGTGGTCATTGGAGCACTAGGGGCAGTAACCCCCAAACTGGAGGAGTGGCTGAAACAGATCCCAGGAAAAACATCTGACATCTCAGTCCAGAAAAGTGCAGTACTAGGAACAGCAAAGATACTGCGTAGAACCCTCAAGCTCCCAGGCCTCTGGTAGAGGACCCGAGCTTGAAGGGAAAAAGAGACCACCCACGGGGGGTGAGGAAAAGTTTTTTATTTTTATATATACTACTGCCTGAAAGCGCAAGTCACGTGCATGCACACATGCGCCCCCCCCCCCCCCACACACACACACACACTTTTAGAAAGGATAGTAAATTCACCTTAGCCATCTGCGGTTAAATAAAGTGGCACTGGGCAGGTGTTCAACATGGCCAGGTGCAAGGCAGATGACACAGACATAGCTCCAGTGCACTATTTGTCACTGTAAATAACAATTGTTTCTTCTATATTAAAAGTAGACAGGTGTGAGCATCTTCGCCAGCCATTTTCACTCCCCTTAATTTAGGTGATTAGAAAGAAAGGTCACGAGCAGAAACAGATGGGTACTCCTGAGGATGAAAGTTGCAAGTGGTAGATTGCATGCACGCTTTAGGATATTTGGTAGACACAGTAAACATCTGGATGGCTCTGCTTTATTTCTGCTGGCACCTGAAGGTACAAGAATACATTAAGCTGCTATTATATTATGACTGGTATTGGAATACCAGCCGGTAGCTGGTATTGGTACTTGCCCAACCCTATTATTATGAATATCATATTCAACAAAAGTTATGCATTTATGCTCATAATGCTCCAGCTTGATACTGATTATTTTTTCTTGTAAAGTCTTGTAATATTAAGCAGTTATTCTCATATTATTAGACAATTTTTCTTGTAGTATTATTTTTCCTTTGCAGTGTGGCCCTATAGCTCATCTGTACATTTATTTAATAAGATTACAAAATCCTGTGAGCTACTTTTTGAACATGGCACACCTTCCTGTAATTTGCATGTTCAAAGTGAGCTCCCGCTGGATGCATTAGAGGTTTCTTCTGTGCAAAGCATACAGGCCGTGATATAACGGAGGTTAAATTAGTGCAATTCAGCAGCGCTGTGGAAAAGGTGTTGATGTGGTTGACAGTTTATTCCAAGACAGCGTTCCCTTTAATCATCCTCTGCAGAGGGAGTCTGCCGTCGTCGCTCAGATGCAACAACTGTAAAACCAACACAGAATGCATCTGAGAGAAGAAAGATGATATCCCTGTGCTCAGGGACAGGACAATTTAAGCAAAATAAAGTCTGCTAAAGTTAAAACAACCTAGTGAAGCTCCCAGGAGTCACATAAGGAGCTGGTGTTAGCAGTAAGGTGGGTAGATGCAGCAAACACAACACTGTCACACTTCCTTTCCCCCGCGGAGCTCGACGTGGAGGAGGCGAGGCGAGGCGCGGACACGACAGCACACCACCTCAAGCTCTGGGTACTTGCTGTCGCAGCATTTATGGGATTCCGTACTTGAGCGTGTACTCTTGCGATATCAAAAAGTAAAAACAAACCGTGACAACGAAGGTAAAATTGTGTATATTTAAAATGACAGGTGAACCTGTCAAGATGAACGGTCGCACAAATAGATTTCCAGTCACAAATCGTCAGAGTGTGAACCACCACCTTATCACTCAGGACGTCAGCATACCAAACGGGACTTTAATTAAGAGTGCACCAAGGGTGTATGTGCTTCTCCATTGGCTTTTCGTGGGTGTTAAGATGACAGAGGATCACAGGAGAAAAGCATTGCTATTTAAATGACAAATGACTTAGAACTTTTTACACTTTGTATGACGGAATAATTCAAACTGAAGTTTATTAAGGTTTGATGATATTGACAGCTTGACCATGGAACTGGTTATTTCAATTTTTATTATTGGATTTGGGAATTAACTTTAACTTTTCAATCAATCAGAATACGAGTGATTACAGCTTTTGTGCCACATGTTTTGAGATACGCACACCCTCCCCACACGTAGTAGTGATAAAAGGAATCTTGTATATGTATTCTTTTTTCTAAATAACAAGAGAAGATAGCAGTAGTGGAATGCACTGCATTAGGATGAAAACATGTACTTTTGACTTCAATATCTGACCCCCACTGTACATGTAGATACACTCTGCAAACTGTACTTGCTCGGGGGAATAGGTGAGTGTCTTGCGGGAGGCTGAGAGCGGACATCCATGGTTCAATGGGCCATTTAAAGGGAAAAAGCACGCTCAGTAAAGATTTTGCCTGTGTGCTCATCATTTCACCTCATAACCTCGTTGCTGGCGGATGCATTGCAGGACACATAGCTCATGTACAACACAGTCACACAGCGTTAAATCTCAGAAAAATGATTTTTTTGACATACCAGAGAGATTCTTTAGAATTGTCAGCGAAAATTGTGATTTCTCATTAACAATGTTGCAAAAAAAAAAAAAAAAAAAACTAATCAACCTAACAACATAGTTGGAATTGGAACTAGATAGTGTATCACTTGCTGCAATATGTTTTTAGAGAAAATGTGATATTATGTTTCATTTTCTTTAACACAGTGTTTAACAAAATGTATAGTGTTTCTTATTTCTTACCCTTAATTTCCATTATTTCCTTAAGGAGTTTCCAACTTTTGCCACCCTATTCATCTGCCTAGTAAATCATGAGCTCTTCCCAGTACCCAAACTGGAAGACAGCTGGTGAATGCATATTTCTCCAGCTAGACCAGAAGCCCAGCAATGAAGATTAATTAAAACAGAAATGAAATTCTAGGACCGCAGGCTATAAAAAAAGACATCTTTAGATAATATGTGGGTCCTTCTCGAAAAGGGAAAGTAATTTGGACAAGTACTACATTGGCCCTTTACTCCTTCGGTCTGATATGACCTTGTGGGTTCTTAAACCAAAGGAGCGGCTGCAGTCCATGATTCATTTTACACCTTGTGGGCCTTTAGGTGCACTCCAGGCACACACACTACTGATTAAACGCTTTGTGGGAGAATTCCTATTTAAAGGCATACGCTACAAGAAAATTAACGATAACCGACCGAGCAGCAGCAGAACACAGTTACCGGCCAGCAGTGATGGGCAATTTATGAGATTCACTCCAATTTACAATTCCGGCTGTAATCATCACAATGTTTTTCCAGTATACAGCATAAACTATTAGGCATTAGCGAGTGTGTGGACTTACAAGTAGCATGAGTAGGCAGGTCGCAAAACGATATAAATGTCATTAGAGTGCACTGAAGCATGACATGGAGCACAGGCAAGTAAAGATTGTTGTGCACATGACCGTAAGAGTCAATGAAAGTCTTAGACAACAAAGTCTGCTCTGTTTTAGTTGGCTCCATCTTTTCAGTAAATGGGTCAATTAAATCATTAAGATTATTATTTTGGCCTTGTGGTTACCATGTCAAAGGCTTTGGGTTTGCGGCTTGGACTTTTCTATGTTGAGTTCTTATGTGTGGATTCCTACATTTACTCCCTTTTCCTTCTACCTCCCTGAAACATGTATATTCCTTGGATCACCCAGAGGAATGAATGCACATTCATTCACAGTTGTTTGGTTCAAATGGCATCATTGAGATTTTTTGGACATTATGGCACAGCTTGGATCAAGGTTTTTGGCGTTACGGATGGGTCAGTACCGATACCCGGTCTTGGTATCAGGTAGATTCCTGGACATATTTCAAGGTATCGGCTGCTTTATTGTTGCCCTTTTACAATCAAGAACTTAAGTCATGCCCATAAATAAATAAGAAAATAAATTGCTATGAAAACTAATCAGGTTAAAAAACGACAATGTAAACTCCAAAACTATTATAACCATGGTTCAGACATACTACATCATGGCAGCATAAAAGGAAAACAATCTCTTTGTGAAATTCAATATTCTTAGATAAGACTGGGTCCTCTTTTCTAAAATTAAACTTTCAAAATGAAAATCAGATACAACAGCTGTGATAGGCTGCAATGTGACTCTGAAAAGCATAAATAGTACAGATTTTTTTTAAATTTAATTTGCCCCATGCTGCTCAAGGACTGTATAGTATGTTAGAGCCTTTTCATTTTTTCCCCAAAGCTAAGACCTTGATTTCACCTACGTGTTAGACTTGCAGGAGCCCTTCATGTGTTGGTTCTGCCGTTGCAATAGCCAGCAGCTTTTTGATGGAAGAAATCCATCAGGCAGAGTTCAAAGGTCACACGTGGTCTCTGTGCTTCACAATCGCGCTCTCACATCTAACAGCATGCCCTCCATCTCAGCGAGACCTTCTCCACACATCATTTTGCATCTGGGTGGCTCATGCTTCTGTTTACTGAAAAATTGAAGTCGCTGGTCCCTCGTTGTGCACAACAGGTTCAGAAGGCAATGACGTAGTATGTCTTTATCGTTTATGTTTCGTAAAATAGGAAAAAAAATATGCAGGACTTGAATGAAACCTATACCTACAAACTATGCAAGCTGCATTGAGGCACTAATCGCCCTCAATCATGCATAATTGATCCAATCACCTAACAAGGGCATATTTAAAAAAAGGAAACAGTCTGTAATGGGTTAAAAGGCTTTTTTTTTTTTTTTTTTTTTATATTTGGTTTTTAGTTTGAATAGTGGCATTATGCTGATTTGCAGCCCAACATCAACAAAAATCTTGAATTTATCAGAATCAGTAGAAAGGAAGAAAAGGAAATATAAGTGTGCTTCTGCATTATTATTGTGAAAGTAAAACGATCATATTGACAAATTGCAATTGAGCTACAACCACCAAGTCAACATTATGATTGATTCCACGCAATTTTCTGTTCTGCCCAACCCTTTTTCGAATCTCATTAGAAAGGGTGAAACATTTGTTCAATGCCATTATTATTAAAGACCCTTCTAGTTTTATTTCTTATAAATCCACCAATAATTGTGTGCATTAATTTCAGTAATTGTTTCATAGTCTTTTACATCTTGAACTATGTCCCTCCTAATCAGAGGCAACGTTTCACAAAAGCTCTTACAAGCCCCAAATCTCACGCTTTTTCATCAAAGCACAGGTGTCTTGGCAGAGCTATTGATGGGTCATGTAAAAGAAGCAGCATAGTGTAAAAATGGAGTGCCAAAATACATTAGTGATGAGCAAATATGCCCCAAAGGGAAAAAAAAAAACATCTCTCAAGCCTTGTACAGTATTTTAAACACAGCAGATGCGTATTGCAGCTTCAGTGATGAAAACATTATCACTAAGAGACAGGAAGGTTATACAAAGCAATGACAAATAACACTGTCAGTCACTACTGTCAGTGCACCCTCCATGCTGGCACCTCCTATTTTAATTCCCCATTCGAGCTATTAACTTTAAGACACTGCTTTTGATTTTGTTATCTACAATATGTATGGTACGTGCGTGCACAATAGTTCCGGTCTTATCATGGACTAACAGCATTGTAACCTCGACCTGAACTATCTGACATCCAAACCATGTCGCCATCTGGCATTTACTCATTGAAGTCATCGACAGCTGAGAATTAACAGCTCAACGGCATGGAATAGATATACGAATTATTCCTCCCTGTATGATTAAAGATGCGCATGGCTGTGCATGCTGAGCATGTACCATCCTTCAGCTGATTGGTAAATGCATTTTTATGCAATCATATTTTGAAACCCTCAAAACTAAAATGGATCACATTTGAATGTCCATAGTGTCAGGATCACATGCATAATGCTTATAAATGCATATTATCGTGTCTATGAAAAATGTGCGGAATAACAGGACCCAAATTATCTTTAAATCTTAAAAACAAATTACGAATACTAATCATAAGAGCACCACCATACAATCAACATGCATAATTCAAAAAAGAATAATTAGAATAGTGAATAATGTAGGTTACCAATGATCTGGTTTTGAAATCACAGATATACAATTTTCAGAATCTCGTACATTTTAAAACGGCGCAAATGATGTATAAAGCAAGTCACAATCTATTACCATCGAGCATCCCAAAAGGAATTAATGAGAGGGATCGGCGATATGAATTAACAGGAACACTAAATTTTAAATGAACTGTCGTCCACACGACACTTAGAAACGTGCATGTAGTATGTATGCATGTGTCGGCCTATCTACACGTTTGGCTATATGAGCATATATGAGCATATAGTATGTGAGAATCAACAGAAAGTCATTCTAATTCTGTTTTTGTAAATTAAAGTTGTGAGTCGGTTTAGAGCCTTTATGGGCTTTCAGCTTCAGACCTAAGGGTTTCGACCAACCTCAGTATGTTGTGCTGCATATACTATGGGTGTATAAATAAGCTGTTCGAATAGATTACATTCAATTTAATTCAATTCAATGATGAAAAGATTGGCTTAATTGTTTTATATATTCAGTTTTTATCTGTACTGTAGTGAATGATTTCTTTGGTGAAAAGTTGAAGGTGATCATAGAATTAAAGCGTGCAGAGTTGTGATAAAATGATTACTAGCTGAATATGCTGAAAGCCATTTGCTCAAAAGTGCAGATGATTTGGGCAGAAAGCATTTTCCATAACAGGACATCTCATTCGTTGTATGACAATTGATATGGAAAGTGTCAGTACCACACAAATAAAAAATAGTCTTGGGGTCATTTTGTTATTGAATATAATCCAAGCACTGACAACGATAAGACATTTGAAAAAGAAATACACACAAATGCATTCTCATATTCACCCCCCCATACACACACGTACACACACACACACACACGCATGCACGCACACACACGCACGCACACACACACACACACACACACACACACACACACACACACACACACACACACACACACACACACACACACACACACGCACACACACACACACACACACACACACACACACACACTGCTTCTGATAGGTAGTGCACTCTATCAAATTTATTGTCCCCATTTGGAACTTTATAAATAATAAATAATGATAAAACTGAAATTCTCTTAAAACTTTACGTTATGCAAGAGCTTACTGAACCGCATGTGCTGAACTGTAAGTATGAACTGAAGAGAACAGAGCTGAAGAAATCACCACGTGAATACACCAGATATCGAGAGTCATTTGTTCCACCGACAGTTAAGTTAATCAACAAACCCTAAACAACCAAAATGATTAGATTACGATGGATGTTGAAGTGTTTTTAACTAAGGTTATGTGTGTGTGTGATGTAAAATATGTGATGTTGATATATCCATCCATCCATTTTCTATACCGCTTGTAATTGATCACTACTCCTTGGGGAAAAAAAATAATAGAAAATGTTTTAGTAAAGTTTTGACAAAGAACTCAAATGAAAAGTTTTTTTTTATTGTCTTATGACTCAAGCCTACCTGTGTGCAATTTGTTTGTTAGCTTTTTAGGATTATTTAAAGCGCCAATATGAACCTAGGATGTCAATGCCCTGCCGTTTGCTCATAGTCAGCCAGGATCGGCTCCAGATGACCTGGACCCAAATGTGGTTAGTGAGTGTAAAAGAAATGGCTGAATTGATGTTCTACTACTATTAGTCCTCATTTTTGCACTCATAAAGTAGTTGAATTAAAACGTTAATGTTAATTAAATTTCTCCCTTCATTTCTTATTGTCTTGGTCATTCATAAGGTACATGTTGTTCCTGGGACCTTAAAATTTCCAGATGGATGTCAATGGATGATCTTCACAAGACATAAAGGTATTAGTAACTATAAAGACTTCTACTTGGGAGCAAATTAAAGCGCCTAAATGTTCTCCACTCATCAAATCCTGCTGCCTCAACATTTCCACTTCCCCCAATAGCCTGGTAGACATTTTCCACTGTGTGTAATTGTGGGAGAAAGATCAGTATCGTCGTGGCATTATTGCACACCACCTAGCTTTGTAGTGGGAAGACATGAAGTTGACAAATTCTGCTCTGAGTTCACCCTGGAAAAATGACTTTAGCTCAGGTGATTGGAAAGATTTTGGATTACGATAATCAAACTGAAGTAATTGTTGCATCACATTAAAATCTCACCATCTTTATCTTTGATTAGGGCAAACAACTGTGGTGGTTGAATTTGACAAGTAATGCAATGTAACATTTTCTTCAGTCATTCATGTTCGTCCAATACCTTTGACTGATGATGGGACACTCGAGTAAGACTTCTGTAGAACACCCCTAAAGGCTTACTAGTGTTAGTTAGTGCCTGAACTTGTATAACAGCCAATCCATGAGCAGAATGTTGCCTTTTGTACAGCTGTTTTGATAGTCATGAATTTTGACGTTGCTGATATGTAAATGTTTCTTTTTAACTTCTGTTCTATATTTAGATAATTTTGGTGACTTTATTTTTAGGGCACAAAAGGTCACTGAACCTAACACAATCATTTGAAACTATCCAAGATTTTTATATAAAACACTAAAATATACAAGTTAACAGCAGGCTTTATTGGTGGTTGTTATGTCTGCGTCACAATTGTGAATTTCTGGATTTGAATCTTAGCTTGTCTGGATGTTGCATGCATCAGCAGGCATCGACTCCAGCTCACCTGCTACCCAATGAATGGATGTGTATTATGATTTTTTTTAAATTTGTATTTATTCTGAATATTCAAATATTACAAATAATACAGAGCTTCCTGTTTGTTCTCAGATAATAGTCCTTGCATAAAACCAAAATAAATGTCATGCTGTCATGTGTCGTCCGGATCACTTCCTGTTTTATTGTGTGATTTTCCTCTCGTTCCAGTCGGTGTGTCCTTCCCCTGTGCGTCCGGTCACGTGAACCCCTGATTCCAAGTGTGTGCACCTGCGCCAATGACCAACTGTCTTCACCTGTGTTCCCCTCCTGTGTCCATATAACCCGCGTCTTTCCCCGTATCCAGTGCCAGTGCGTCTTGCCTTGTCAGAACACGAGCGATCACGAAACCCTCGAGGTCCACGTAGAAGCCTTGTTTGAGCAACTTTGATCACCGATGTTAACTTGGTTACATCGCTACCTTGTTTTTGTATTTCCCTCGGTTCGAGGCGCTTTGATTTCCCCTTTTTCTCCCTCGGTTCGAGGCGCCTTTGTTTTCCCTTTTTTCCCTCCTAGTGAGGCGTTTTTTGTTCGACTGTCAGTGGAGACAATAAAAGCCTTTTTGGACTCTGCATTCGAGTCCTCTCCCTGCTCTGCGCCTGACAATAAAACTGAGATAGCAAAATAAACACACAGAGAGAAAAATAAAAAAAAGACATTTGGAAAGGAGTGAGAAGAATAGCACAATTAAGAATATAAGATATAATGATTCAACATTCTTGCACCACCTGTAAGGGAACGGACAGTACAGCCAAGTGCGTAGCGACGGACTTTATTGGAGAAGGGGACGATGGGAACAGCTGGCGCTGGAGCGGCGATCGGGCTGGACAGGACAAACGATTCTGCGGGGGTTCCAAATAGTCAAGCGAGTCCGTATCTTCGGGACTGATGAGCAAAGCAGCATCAAGGGACAGACTGACACTCAGGTCTGCGCTGGCGGCGCTGATATAGCGCTGTCCATGAGCCCGTGGCAGGTGACGGCGATTCCATTGACAGGGGGGCGTGGTCCTGTCGCCGGTGGCACCAGCACGTGACAGAACCCCCCCCACAAGGGACGGCTCCCGACGTCCCCTGGAACCAAAAACAAAAAAAAAAAAAAAAAAAGGAAGGCAATTCCCCGGGCGACCAGGTGGGGGGGTCAGCACACCGCCGAAACGTCCGACACCTCGCCAGACGCAGGATCGACGGACGCGGGAGCAGAAGACCCCGGCACCGGCGGGCAAGACCTCCCCTCGTCCCTCCTCGGGCGCCCGCGCCGAGGACCCGGTTGGTCCGGATGGCAGCGATGGAACTCCGTGATGAGCGAACGGTCGAGTATCCAGCGGCTCGGAACCCAGGAGCGGTGCGCGTCGTCATAACCCTCCCAATCCACGAGGTATTGGAGGCCACGACCGCGCCGCCGCGATCGGAGCAGGGAGCGGACAGCGTAAGCCGGGCCCCCATCAACGAGCTGGGGCGGCGGCGGCGGAACGGGCGCCGGCGCCAACGCACTCTCATGGATGGGCCGCACACGGGACACGTGGAACGTGGGGTGAACCTTCATGGACTCTGGAAGGAGAAGACGGACTGCGGCCGGGCCAATCACCTTCTGAATAGGGAACGGTCCAACAAAGCGGGGCGCCAGTTTGCGGGATCCTGCTCGCAGCGGCAAATCCCGCGTCGAGAGCCACACACGCTGCCCCACTCTGTACTCCGGAGCCGGTGTCCGGTGCTTGTTCGCCTGGCGGGCGTAGCCTGAAACAGAGCGGAGAAGAGTGACCCGGCCCCTCGCCCAGGCGCGATGACAACGGCGGACACAAGCCTGGGCTGGCGGACACAAGCCTGGGCCGACGGGCACGCCACACCACGCTCCTGGTGGGCGAACAAGGGTGGCTGGTACCCGAAGACGCAGTGGAAAGGCGAAAGTCCAGTAGCCGAGCTGGGGAGGGAATTGTGAGCGTACTCTACCCAGGGAAGCTGTTGGACCCACCCGCGCTGGTCCCCGGCGGCCATGCATCGGAGAGACCTGCCCAGTTCCTGGTTCAGGTGCTCCGCTTGACCGTTGGACTGAGGGTGAAACCCCGAGGAGAGGCTGGCCGTGGCGCCGAGGAGTCGGCAGAACTCCGTCCAGAAGGTGGAAGCGAATTGAGGTCCTCGGTCTGACACGATGTCTTGTGGGAGACCGTGGTGGCGAAACACCTCCCGCACCATGATGGACGCCGTCTGCTTCGCAGATGGGAGCTTAGGCAGAGGGATGAAATGCGTCATCTTGCTAAAACGGTCCACCACCGTGAGGACCACCGTGTTTCCCTCAGAGGGGGGGAGGCCCGTGACAAAGTCGATCGACAGGTGAGACCAGGGACGCTGGGGGACCGGCAAGGGTTGAAGCAGCCCGGCCGGAGGACGAGTAGACATCTTGTAGCGGTTACAAATTGAGCAGGCTCTGACGTAATCGCTGGTGTCCACTTGCCAGGTGGGCCACCAGAAACGCTGTGCCACCACGTACCTCGTGCGTGCCGCGCCGGGATGACAGGCCAGGCGTGAGTCGTGCGCCCATTGCAGCACGGACGACCGCAGACCTTCAGGGACGAACAGGCGACCCTCCGGGCAGTTGCTGGGGCCGGGTTGATCGCGTGATGCGGCTTCCACTTGGCGTTCGATCTCCCATGTAAGAGCCGCCACCCGAACTGAGCTCGGGAGGATAGTGGGAGGCGGACCCTGTCCCTCCTCCCCCCCAGGAAACAAACGCGACAGGGCGTCCGCCTTCGCGTTACGGGAACCCGGTCTATAGGAAAGAGAGAACACAAACCGGTCAAAGAACAGAGCCCACCGTGCTTGTCTTGCGTTCAGCCTCTTGGCCGATCGCAGATACTCCAAGTTGCGGTGGTCGGTCCAGACGATGAACGGAGTGGTGGCGCCCTCCAGCCAATGCCGCCACTCCTCCAAGGCCAACTTGACGGCGAGGAGCTCCCGATTCCCGATGTCATAGTTTCGTTCCGAGGCCGACAGACGGCGAGAAAAGAAGGCGCACGGGTGGAGGCGATCGTCTTGGCGGCTACGTTGAGACAACACCGCCCCGACACCCACTTCCGAGGCGTCCACCTCGACCATGAACTGTCTATCGGGATCGGGAACCCTGAGGATGGGAGCGGATGTGAACCTCCTCTTAAGCTCCTGAAATGCCCGTTCCGTCCATTTGTACGGGGAGGCGGGGCTGGTAAGGGAGGTGAGGGGCGCGGCCACCGTGCTGTATCCACGGATAAAACGGCGATAAAAGTTCGCGAACCCTAAGAACTGTTGCAGTCGCTTGCGTGTTTCGGGAACAGGCCATGACGTGACCGCTTGCACCTTCCCAGGGTCCATCTCGATGGATCCCTCACGCACCACATAGCCGAGGAATTTGACAGAGGAGGCGTGGAACTCGCACTTCTCCGCCTTCACGTAGAGCGAATTCTCAAGAAGACGGCGCAGCACCGCCCGTACATGCTTGATGTGCTCAGGGAGCGAGCGGGAGAAAATGAGGATGTCGTCTAAATAAACGAACACGAATTTGTCCAGCATGTCTCGTAGCACGTCGTTAATCAGTGACTGTAAAACCGCTGGGGCGTTGGTGAGCCCAAACGGAACCACCAAGTATTCGTAGTGTCCGCTCGGGGTGTTGAAAGCCGTCTTCCACTCGTCTCCCTCCCGGATGCGGATCAGGAGGTAGGCGTTGCGAAGATCCAGCTTGGTGAAAATGGTGGCTCCCTGAAGGCTCTCGAAGGCGGAAGACAGAAGAGGCAGAGGGTATCGGTTCTTCACAGTGATCTCGTTTATTCCCCGGTAGTCGATACACGGGCGTAGCGTGCCCTCCTTCTTCTTCACGAAGAAAAACCCCGCTCCCGCAGGTGAAGAGGACGGTCGTATGATACCGGCTGCCAGGGACTCCCGGATGTATTCCTCCATAGCCCGGCGCTCAGGAGCGGACAGGGAGTAGACGCGTCCTTTGGGAGGGAAGGTGCCGGGTAACAGCTCGATAGCGCAGTCGTAGGACCGGTGTGGAGGAAGAGAAGTGGCCCTGGCTTTACTAAAAACCTCCTTGAGTTCGTGATAAAACGCTGGGACATTGGGGATGTCGGGACTGTACCTCGGCGGGGCTCTGCTGAGTGGGCTGGTGGCCGCCTTCAGGCACACCTGATGGCAGCGTTCGCTCCACTGCCGAACAACCCCCACCTCCCAGTCCAGCACCGGGTTGTGCTGCCGCAACCAAGGGTGCCCCAGTATGAGCTGCTGTCCTGGGAGGGAAAGAAGAAAAAACTGGATGGTCTCGTGGTGATTGCCCGAGAGCAGTAACTTAATTGGTTCCGTCACGAAAGCCACCTCGCCGATCAGACGGCCATCAATGGCACGTGCGGGAATAGACGGGCTCAGAGGGAGGAAGCCGACACCCCACTTGCGTGCCAGGCTAATGTCCATGATGTTCCCCTCCGCGCCGGAATCCACCAAGGCCGCCACGTTCTGGTCGCCCGCCGCGAGCTGGACGCGTGCCTGTAGCGTGAGCGTGCTGGGGCTGGGAGAGCCGGTGCTGGTCAAGCTCACGCGGATCCCCCGACGCCGCGTGAGCTCCGGCCTCTTTAACGGGCACCCCGCTACCCGATGGCCCCCCTCCCCACAGTAAAAACACAAGCCCAGTGAGGGGCGTCGACGGTGCTCCTCCGAGGGAACCCGAGCCCCTCCCAGATCCGTGGGCTCGGCGGGTGGTGTGGTTGGCGGGTCCCCAGCAGACGGAGGAATGTGACCACACGGGTTTCGCGGGGACCTCCTCTCCCGATCGCGCCGCCGCGTCTGGATCCGCCGGTCTACTCGGGCCGCCAAGTCCATCGCGCCCTTCAGGGTTCGCGGGCGATCGTACGCAACCAGTCCATCTTTCATGTACTCAGCGAGTCCGTTTAGGAAGGTGCTAACGAGCGCCGGCGTGTTCCATCCGCTGCTGCCGGCCAACGTCTGGAACTTAAGGGCGTACTCTGCGACCGATCGGCTACCTTGACGCAGCGTCGCCAGTTCCTCGGCGGCGTCCTCGGCGGCGGATCCCAGGTCGAACAGGCGGAGCAATTCCTCCGCGAAGGCGTCGAAGGAATCGCAAGCCGGGGCCATCCTTTCATATTCGGCCAGGCCCCACAGCCGCGCCTCGCCTGTGAGGTGGGTTAGGACGAACCCGACCTTGGCTGATTCCGACGAAAACGTGATTGGCTGGAGGCTGAACATTATGCGGCAGTTCGTCACGAATGCCCTCACGTGCTTGGGATCGCCGTTAAACTTCTCGATGTTGCCAAGGCGGGGCTCCGGGACGTCCACGAGCGTCCTGGCCTCGGCAGATGAGCGGTGCGGGGGTACCGTGACAGCCGGGGACGCAGCCACCGACAGTCTCTGGAGGGCTTGGGCCATCTCCTGCTGCTGTAGCTGTTGCTGCTGACCAACCTTGATCAGGTGCCGGATGTCGGCAGACAGGCTGCTGACGGCGGTCTCGGCTCGCTCCAGTCGACTCAATGCCGTCTCGTCGTTCGCTGGCTGCATAGCGTTGGTCAGTCTGTACTGTAAGGGAACGGACAGTACAGCCAAGTGCGTAGCGACGGACTTTATTGGAGAAGGGGATGATGGGAACAGCTGGCGCTGGAGCGGCGATCGGGCTGGACAGGACAAACGATTCTGCGGGGGTTCCAAATAGTCAAGCGAGTCCGTATCTTCGGGACTGATGAGCAAAGCAGCATCAAGGGACAGACTGACACTCAGGTCTGCGCTGGCGGCGCTGATATAGCGCTGTCCATGAGCCCGTGGCAGGTGACGGCGATTCCATTGACAGGGGGGCGTGGTCCTGTCGCCGGTGGCACCAGCACGTGACACCACCAAGTTTTATCAAAACATTCACTTTGTTTTTTTTACCCTGTCCATCATTGTAAAAGACAAACTGTAAATGCAGCTGGTGCCTTCAGCTGTCGTGATCCTTTTCCATTTTTCTGGAGTTTACAGTATTTCGTATGCTTTGAAGCAAATTGTAGGCCACTCTTGGATGAGCCTCATCCAACCATCATTTTTTTCATGCCACTTATCTTGTTCAATGTCACAGCAGGCACTGGAGACAAAGCCAATGAAGTCGACTTTGGACATCTTTTCGTACCACATTCATTCATGTAGTGTCTCTTCATGACTCTTCTTTCACGTTAGTATGTGAATGACCATAATTTGCAGACTTACTTTTTTTGTGGATCAGTAGTCGTCGTTATTTCACCTCAGAGGGTGGTTATGACTGCAAAACCATACAGCATCCATCCATCCATCCATCCATCCATCCATCCATCCATCCATCCATCCATCCATCCATCCATCCATCCATCCATCCATCCATCCATCCATCCATCCATCCATCCATCCATCCATCCATCCATCCATCACTAAGAAACATGGTACATGGGTTGCGATATGATCCAGGGATGCACCAATTTTAAAATGTAAAGTTGTCAATTTGTCAAATCCAAACTGAAATCCCATTTAAACCGTTTTTTTGTGTATATGTATGTGTGTATGTATATATAGGTATCTCTAGAGCCGAACCCCCACCAAAATCACTTCACTTTATCCCGATGTGTTTATTGCATAAATCTCGTGGCATCATACTGATTTAAATGCAGCAATGTTTGCTGAAATATAACAATTGCTGCAGTAATTAGAGCTACAGTACACATGCCTATTAAGTTAATGATGAGGAGTTAAGGGGCAAAGTGGAGACAGTATATTTGTTAATGTGAAAAGAAACTAAAAACACCAAATGGTGTTTTAAGACAGCATCTATCTTGTGTCTTTGCTACGTTCTCAAATTGATACATTCTGACACATAGCAGTCCGAAATTGATTCAGCGCCGTGACAAGGAGAAAAGTTGCAGAGTAAGCCAAAAACACACTGTGAACCAGCTACTTGTTAATTGACTGTACTGACCTGAAACAAAAGAAGACTTGCTTTAAATATATTATTCTGCAACCAGCAATGAGTGAGAAAGTTTCACATAGCAACAACATAGAAGAGTGCACTGGTATTGAATGCATCACATGGCACCCAAAGGCCAAGAGTAAAGTCAATCTGTGTTTTTCTAATCAGATAAACGTCATTACTGTAAATTTCTTATTTCAAAGCTAATATTTACAGTGCTAATAGGAAGCAAAAGCAAACATGTTAAATTGTGTAAAAAAAGTTGTACATAACATTTTAAGTTTCAACAGACAGTTTACACAAACATTCTCCTTATTTTGTTTCAGTTTCTCTGCTTGTGCTCTACAATCTATGTCAGGTCCTGTCATTGGCTCGTTTTTGTTCATATGACCTAAGGCTAAGTGTTGTCGAAACTACCCATCAAACTGAGTGACAAGTTGTGGCCAAACCTTCCATTTTCTCTGTCCCAACAGAAGGATTCTCAGTCCACTTTTGTTGCCTCTAGGTGAGAAGTGGCATATTATTGCAGAAAGTTATTTAGAAGGTAGTTTTTATGGAAGTTTTAGGATTTCTCCTTCGTTATAATTCACACAACAGCTACCATGGAAGTATTTTTTTGTCTTGTGGATTTAAAAATGTTAGCACCTATCATGATGTGAAAGGGGTTTTGGGTTAGGAGTGCTGTCATAAAATTGATTTTAATTTTGACTGAAACTTTAATATGATACAAATATGATCAAATGCATACGACAGTATCTTTCCCAAAAAAATAATTCAATCTAGTACTTCTCTACTATTCATGGAGAACAATTACAATTCAGTATTAAATGAAACATTTCTGAATGTGTGCACTGAACTTCTTGTGACTGCACAATTCAATGAATGAAATTTTCTTTGCTCACAAGGTTTTTTTCCCCCACTTTAATTTTTAAAAAAAAAAATATTTTCTATCTTTTGCTAAGAGGATGAAACAGTTGGCCTGTTATCACTGTCTGTATGAATACAGAACATCCATCCATAAATTTTCTATACTACTTTTCCTCTGGGGTCACGGGGAGCTGAATCCTATCTCAGCTGATTTCGTGTGGAAAGCAGGCGCTATCCTCGACTGGACGTCAGGCAGTCACATGGCACATACAGTATACAAACAGACAACCTTCCACACTGTCACCGTCAGTGATTGGGAATTAAATTCACGCTGCCTGCACCGAAGTCATAAGCTGAACCGTTATATCAACGTTGACACATGCAGAAGTCAAGGCCTCCTTGCTTTGTGTTATGCAACACGGTGACAAATAGCTAAAAAGTGACTGCAAGGAACAGTTGAAACCTCCAAAGGTGAGCATGCTGCTCTGTCCATATCCTTAAGTGCAATTGATTTCTCAGAATTTCAAATGCAACACCTTTCAAAATTGATTCTGAATTCATGAAAGCAGTACAGCCTTGTAAATACAGATGTCAATCTAAAAAATGAATTTGCTGAATTTACCCTGATCTACTTTGAGTTGAGTGATAGGCAATACAATATGCTTGATGTACAGCAGTCGGAATCAGAAATCATAACCACAGATCAAATATGGCTATAGACATCGCTCTTGCTGTATGGTTAGTCATGTGGTATGAGCTAAAGGTTATATTACTGTATGTGACATGCAGTAATCACAAAATTAATTTTCATCTTTTCAAAAGATGAGTTCTCCCATGAATACGACGGAGGGTGTGTTGAACAGACCGGTATGCGCTGCTTTTTCAAGTCTTCTCACTATGGCAACCAGACCCTTCTCTGCTCTGGGGGCTCAGAAAATACAACTGGAAAACAGTTCAACTTTAGATTCGCTTACTCAGTGAAATATTCCACTATTTAACACACTTTTCGTGACCCTAATTAAGCTTAATTTGGACTATATGGCTAGAGACAAAAACAAGTGCCTATACCAGCATTGCAGCGCAAAGACAGACATTACTTAGCCTACGACTGATCCCTTTCCCTCATTATACACGGTTGTCATCTGCCTCCAAATTTGCTAATTTGTTGAATTATGGCAACAGTGAACCATGCCTGACTTGATGTCTATCTCGGTGATTGAATCTAGATAAGCAACGTGAAATGGATGAAAGGTGTCTCGACATAGTAGGGGTCGAATGAAAGATTTTGTCTACATGATTATGATATGATGAAAATTGTGTCAATGACGTCACATTTTCCAGCTCAATACAGCGGCCTTCAACCGTTTTTGCGCTCAGGAGCAATTTCACATAAAGACAAATTTGATGAACCAGCATAGAAACAAAGCAATTATTTCCATTATTGAAACTCTTAAACTCTTTACCCTTGGTCTCATAGAGCTGCTGATATGAACAACAGTGCTTTGACGCAGTGTGTAACACAGTGGAGGTCTTCACTCACAAAAAATTGGAGTCTGTTGGTCACTCTGTCCAGATCTAAGCGTGCTCTGACAAATGTGCACGCCTCAGGCAAGTTGCCTGAGGGAAGCTGGCCTTGAGGGGGATGTGCACACAAGATTATTTCTGTCTGCTTTATGTCACATTTCAAGCTGGACGCACTTTCAAAATACAGCTGTTGTTTTGGTGCAGCCTGCTTGCAATTCTTTGTGAATGAGGCATACTCGTCTAATTCAATTCCATTAATGCTATGTTGCAGACAAAATTGTGTGTGGTTTTGGTTAGGGTAAGGGACTTGATAATGACATTTATGATGATTAGGAATTATGGCATGTGGAGTCTATTTGTTTTGTTTTTTTTCCATGAGGGTTAGTTTGCACATTTATTACTGTACTTACATAGAGCTTGAAACAACAGAATCATAATGGATTTCACTACTTAGTAGCAACCTGCAAAGTGGGTGACAAAATGTCCTGCCCAAACTGGGCTGCTGTAGAAATCATAACAGGAGCAAGAGGAGATCAAAGTTTGGAAGTGTCCATCCGTTTTCAATACCAATTGTTCTCGTTACTGTATTTCTATTAGCTTTTATTTGGCTTTTTTTCCTCTGTTGCCAGGGTGGCATTGCAAAATAAGAATCTGTTCTTGATTGTCTTGGCTTATCGGCATTAATAAATAAATAAATAAATAAATAAATAAATAAATAAATAAATAAATAAATAGGGGGTACGGGTGAGGCGGATCCTCTTTGCTGTCAGTCTTATCTGGTACGCTGGAACTTATAACATAAAACTGCTCATTTATCCATTGTTCTCAATATTAAACAGGGTAATTTATTGAGACTCAAAGAAATAGCTCTGTAAGCATAATTTTTCTTCATATGGTAAAAACTGTGAAATGCAAAGTAAAACCTTGGAAACCTGGCAGAGAAACTTTGGGCTGATATGCAAATGGCAAAAATATATTTATTCACAAGCCAGAGTTGGCAAGTATGCAAGTAATTATTTCGTACATCAATCTGTTATTCGGGGGGAAAAAAGTTGTGGACACACCATTTTCTATGCAATGAATGTCTATTAAGATTTTTATGATAGTATTTAGGGGTTAGTTGTTATTTTCTTCCCAATGCATTTCAATATGCCTCAATTATACATGAAGTTCTGCTTTTCGTTGATCGGTCCTAATTGGGGTTAGAAAACAAGTTGTTTAAATAGATTGGATCGATTGATCCATCATCTGATTGGATCAACAGTCGGTTATGCTTTTCTTTTCTTTTTAACTCTGTGAACGACTCCAAAACCTTGATTGTGACAAGTCTAGCACATGTTGCAGTGTTTAGAAATGTTTGTTTTACTCATAACAACCAAGTTACTGCAAAAAATATTTTTGACTCATTGAATTTTCTGAGGGGAATATTTTATAGGTCTACAACTTATTTTGTTTAATTGAGATGCACTGTGAGGTTTTTACAGTCTGCGATTGGCCCATGATCAGTCCAGCTTTTGGGTCAAAGTGAGCACACCAGGAACCCCAATGAGTAAGAGGTGCCGGAAAAAAAAAGATGAATGGAATCTGAAGAAAACCTAGTAATGCGGTCCAATTTCATCAGTTCAGTCAGTTCATTGTTATCACACATGCTCGCAGATGTTCTATAGCACTCAGGCTATCTTGGCATTACATTATTGATAAATAGATGTCTAACAACATATGCATTACCTTCCCCTCTATTAATTATGTATGAAGTTAACAATCGTTTTTGTAAGGGGATAAAAGCAGCCGCTCTGTTAGCCATACATTGTGAAGGTGTGTGCGTGTGTTTCCTCTGACACACTGATCATCTGTCTGTCTTCGCTAGCATGCTGCACTCACACATTGTCTTTGCTTTGAAGGTGGTCTGTCATGCACATTTGATCACAGGCTAAACCAGACACTCACCAGTCCCCACAGTCTTGGCAGACAACACATGCGTTCTCTCGAGCAGCCTATTATATTCTGCCTCGTGGAAATGCTAACCCTGTGCCATTCCGCACGTCCATGGAATATTTGCTAATGATCCAACATACTTTCTGAGTGGGGGCAGTAACAGACCTGTGGAATCATTCCAAAGATTTTTGAAAAGCTTCTTTCCATCCTATCTGGTATTTATGCCATATTGGAGGAGCAGGTTGTCCTGGTAACAAATGCAGGGATATTGTTAAATACCACACGCTACATAGTATGCACCCACGCAAAATATAAATACATAAATAATCACTGTCAAGAGCAGAAATCCATAGCATCATTCAGTTAATGCAAATTGACATGCAAAAAAAGGCAGAAAAGGCGAGTGAAATCACAAGAGTGCAGAAGAAATGTACAAAGTACCGCATGGAAGACATTTCCAAAAGTTGATTCCTTGTTTCATAAAGCAGTATTACAATAGGCCACATTTGACCTATTTAACTTGGGAATTACTCAGGACAATTTAAACGACGCAAGGTAAGCCCGAGACACAAAATTTACAAACATGCATGTTGCAAACTTTGTATGCAAGTCACGAGCTGAGCATCCATCCATTCATTTTCCGTCTTGCTTGTCCTCAATGCGGTCGAGAGTGAGCGTGACACCATTAACCACTTGTCTCCCATGCTGCAAAGTCGAGCACACTTAACTCATTTCATAGTAAGATGTGAACTGCATATATTTTTGCTGAAACTGCAAAAGTGGACTAACTCCATGGAAGAGACATTTCAAAATGAGCACACCTGTGGTGGAGCTGTTATTTTGTTATTTTAAACACTAAAAATGTGATATTCATTTTGCAGCAACTACTGAATCTAATTCAAAGTTTTCTCATAAATTGTTCAAGGAAAGAAAAATATTGGGACTTAAAAATGCTCTGCAATGCAGCACGACTAAAATAGCACGTGGAGCATTTCTCAGAAGCTGCGCTGCATTCTGAATCTGTTTGTGCTCAGTCGCTGAACCATTCAGACATGTAAATAGTTGTAGTGTTTTTGGCAGACGCAAACTGAGGCGCGGATCATTTCTGCTTTTGTGTTTCCAGGGATCATCTTGCTAAATTTAGAAAGTTCTCCTTGGTATCGAAGCAGAATGATACATGGCAGTTATTGTGCTGAATCATATTCAAGTATGCATCGAAAATAACATTAATTAAGTCAGCAACAGGAATTTTGTATTATTGAGCACTCCATTTGAGTATAAAAAGGAACTCAATCTAGTTATGATGTTAACTGATAGTTTGAAATGCCCAATTCAGAATACCACAGTGTGCAACTAGTATTGTAAAGCAGAGCAGAAGTTGAGGTGAAAATCATGCCAAGAAGAACACAGTTTTCTAAGAAAACCCTCTTTAGACATTGTCGTGACACCTGATGTTTGGCGAGCATGGGATCTAACAGCACATTTCTCCCTGCCGGCGCGCTGCTGCTCAGCAAAGCGAGATGAACGGCAGAGTGTAATGTAATGTTGCCTGACGGACAGCAGTAATGGATAATAAATCCCAGCTTCAGGTGTTGTTTGAGCATAAATCACACTCAGACTGTAGGTTGAAGTCAAATCTATCAGGCTGTCGTACTGCAACAGTAGGCACCCACCAAGAGAAGTGCATATAAATTCTATTTTGCTTCATCATTTGTTTTCTCAACTTACAGTAGAATATTGAATCAACCGAATATTAGCGTGAATCATTCGTCTTCATCTGTAAAAAATAAATAGTACTGTATTAGCTGATTGGTGCTTACATAGCAACCCACTTTGGGGATGTAAACACAAACTGTGTGTGGTTTTACTGCATTAATGAGAGGGCAAAAAGCTAAATGACACTATATAGTACAATTTTAATCTTAAAGTCAGACCCAGGAGTCAGGTGGTGTCCGTTCATCATGTATCTATTACCTAGGGCGGGGCATATACCCAAGCTGTGGAAAGCAATTGGAAGGGGCGCTATTATGTTTTGCGGCTTCTTTCATTTACTGCAAGGTCATCATAAAGACAAAAATAATCCCGCGTGACAAATTTGTTTTCAAAATGTTTTACTTTTCTTCTCTGTCATGGCTGTGAAATGTTGCCTGATAGTGCTGACTTCAGTAGAATGCTTTGATCAAGGCCTGATGTATTACTCTGTCCTTCCTTCGTGGAATTCAAATGCGTCTATCTCCTGTTCTAGGAAACAATGGGAAAGTGGTCCTTTGGCAGTACAACTAAAGTCCTTCTTTATTCCCATTTTGCCTCTGGTTTCCAGTCTAGGTGCAACTTCCTGTCTTAAATTTTTCATGTACCAGAAAATATTTAATGTCATGAAAATGTATTAATACAAACTCTTGAAAATATTAGCGACATTAAATATTTGAAGCAAATTGAACGATAAAGTCAAATGCATGAAATTAAATAAAAAGCAAATTTAAATCAGATCATCAGGATTTAAAAGTAAAATTTTAACAGTAGCCTACATTTTTTCCTATATATTAATTGTAATGAAATCATCAACCTCCAGTTTTGATTTAAAAGGCTTCATGTAAATATGGCATTTATCATTTCGGAAATACAAATATTCTACTATTACAATATCATCATTACCTTTCTGCTCTGTCATTAGTTTGGTAGCATTATACTGAATGTGAGTTGACAGTTTGTTGAGTTTTTTTTCTGTATACTAAATACTATATGTGCTTTGAAAACAAGTGATGAAACCAATTGTCACTTTGTGGCTGTATAATCTTTGGCTACTGGTACAACTGCACTGGTGAACTGATGTTTAAGCCTTGGCAGGGTTTCCTCTGTGGTGTTCTTTCTTTTTTTTTTCATTCTAGCTGATTAAAAACAGAACAGCACTTGCCAGTGAAAGTTAATTGCGCAAATGCTAATACACAGACCATTGATTAGTGCGACCTGATAATGCAAGCAGCAATTTGCTTGTCATGGCCCGGGTTCAAAATGAGATGAGAGTTCTGCTATTGATGTTTCAAGCATTGTTGCTCAATTCATAAAGAAGGTGATTGCTGTCAACATACAAGATGCAGCCAATGGAAATTATCCACTCACTGATTTGTAATGGCTCACTCAACTATGGTCTTTGAGTTTATGCTTTCACTTTTCACAGTTTCCATTTTAGTGTGTGAGAGTTTTCCTTCTCAGGGCTTTAAATACATTGTGTCACAATTTTGTTGTGTGCCTGTTGTACAATAACTATAAAGGCATTCTATTCTGTCCCGTCCCATCCCGTCCCGCTCTGTCCTGTCCTGTCCTGTCCTGTCCTGTCCTGTCCTGTCCTGTCCTGTCCTGTCCTGTCCTGTCCTGTCGTACCAGCAACAGTTGCTTGTCTGGAATCATTATCATAATCAAAACGTTTTCATTCATTTGTAAAAATAGTGGTAGAAGCACCTGAAAGCCAAAATGGTGTTAGGATTAGGGTTAGGATTAGGTGTTGCTAGCCAGTCAATTATTGACTTTCTTTGGAAGGGATGAAAGAATTGCATTGTGTGAGAGAAATTTGTTGTTGTGAACCTCCTTGATTTCAAGATGGACTTCCCTCTTTGAAACCCCTTCGCTTTGTAAAATATGTATCAATTTTTGTCTTCAAAAGAGTGTTCAATCTATTTGAGGTGTAGGTAGACAGCTGAATCTTGACCTGAAGAGTTAGCCCTGTCTATGTTTTGACATGCGCCTGCTCAGAGGTTGCTTGGTTACGGCAAGGAATTCTTCACTGCACTTGACAGCATACACCAAATTGTTTTTCTACCCTAGCCTTTGTCTAAAGGTGTTACCAGGTTTGAAGTATACCAGAATTTTCAGTTATGTAGAAATCCTTCTGCATTTCCCAGACAGACTTGATACAAATGGAATGACCTCCATGTTGTGCCTGTCAGACTCTTCTCTTCTTTATCTGCCTCCTTCTCAAACTAGATGTGCATTTTACGAACCATTTTTGGTTTGCACAGGTTTTGAAGGGCCTCCCTCGGGTGCCTATGCTCTTTCTTTTAAGCCTGTGGGCTGGTGGAAACATTATCACCGACATGTTGTAGGGTTCTGATTACGGCCAGTTTGTGTTCTAGTGGGTGGTGTGAATCAAAAAGTACTGGTCAGTGTGTGGGCTCTATTCTCTAAGGCAATCAGTCCAGTTGTGATTAATTCAATGTTCTGAGAATGAAATGACCCAGATGAATAATAATATTCACAGGCTGTGTAAGAGAAAAATTCCAGTATATCAAGTAAACCTTAGATGTTAGTCATCATTAATCACTTATGACTGTTTTCAGGCAATATCCTCCAAAGAAATGTTGGATGAGTATTGTGAGACACAGTTACAGTATGGCTGAAAACTCCCTTGGAAAAATTGCTTTGAGTCAATGAGGAAGCCCCCAGCCTTTTGTGTCAGTACATGGCTCTCAGCCCTCTAACGGTCACTGGAAACTTGAGTCAAATAAAATCATTCTGGAATATTCTACAATGGACACATTTTCAATAATACTTCATGATCTGCATTGTATTCTTTGTTTAGATATTGACAGAGTTTAGTTTCATGTTTTCTCTGTGTAACTTTCAGCATGTCTTGTCTAGCTTGTTAGGTTTTCGTTCCCACCTCTTCCATCAGAGCGGTCAGTCCCTTGTGTCAACCAATCAGCTCCGTACAGCCACTTGTTTCTTTTCCAGTCATTATCTCATCAGTTAGCTTGTATTCTGTTCCCTATTGTTTTTTTTTCTTTTCTTTTTGCTGGTACGTTGTTTTTTTGTGTCGCTGCTGTCATGTTTCCCTGTCGTGAGTCTGTTTACTGTTTCCTTATCGTTGTGAACCTTCATTTTGGACTTTGTTAATTTAGTGTTTAATTATTCCTTCTTTTGCCTGTTTTTTGTAAATTAAATCCTTATTTGACTTTTATCTTGCTCTGCCCCCCTGCTTCACGTCAACCAAAATTAAGCAAAACAATTCTCTTTTTGAACGTAACTATTTTACTAATGTTTGGTTTGCTTTCTGTCCTACATCCACTGTCATCATTACAAATAAGGGCTTAACTAAGTGCTAAACTATCACGCAATATTCAAATAAATAACTTGTATCTCCACATATTAGCACCTTTCTGCTTGTTTAAAAGATAATGTTTTGAAACTAAACCTTGATTGCACAAGGTGTGCCATCTGTCATTCCAAAAAAATGAGGACTTTGAAAATGCAATATACTCCAACTGCAAAGTCGCCTTGATGGGAGCTTTAGACACGCTAGTTTCCATCTTTGCTCAATAAGTTGATAACATTGAACCGACCACCACCCACGTACTTGTTGTCAAGGCCAACACAACTGAAATGGAATACAATCTCAGAAAAGCAAAGATTCCTTTCTGTAGAAAGTTCCTTACATTTAAAAGATTGCTATACACGTATTCAAACAGTATAAAAACAAGCACAACAAGGACAAGTCATTTATAAGCCCTAAAAAAGAAATACTAGATTACATTCATAACAATTGAAGCAACCTGAAATCAACAGTCCAAATTCTACGTTCAGAATATTTTACAGGACACTGGTTTTAACCATTTTTCTCATAGAAAGTACCTTTGATTTAATATTTTTAAATTATTCATACAGGTGTAACATGCATTTACCACTGTTTAATATTTAGAGACAAGAACAATTAACAAAAAAAAAAGACAAATGAAGGCGGGCAGCACGGTGGAACACTAGCTAGCATGTCCGTCTTATGGTGCAGATGTTACGGTCTCGACACCGGCCTGTGTGGAGTTTGCATCTTCTCCCCGTGCCTGCGTAGGTTTCCTCCCACATCCCAAAAACATGCACAGTAGGTCGGTAGACCACTCCAAAATGTCAGTAGGTGAGTGTGAGTGTGGATGGTTGTTTATGAGCGCCCTGCGATTGGCTGGCAACAGTTCAGGGTGTCCCCCACATACCGGCCAAAAGACTGCTGGGATAGGGTCCAGCATGTCCACGACCTTCGTGAGGAAAAGCAGAACAGAAGATGAATGAATGAAGGTGAAATACATGTTGTGTCACAGATGTGCAAATGAGTGATGATTTATACCAAGCCTATAATGTCTATATTCTTGCATAATATAAACTTTTTTTTCGTTCTTCTCGACACCAAAGATCCGCTAAGATGAGCCTACCACCATATGTTGACACCCTCAATCATGCACAAGCAACAATGACCATTTTCCGTCTTCTGTCAAAACAAAAACAGTCACTTGTCTTGTTTTCGTAATCCATCACGAGAGTTCTGTCACTCTTTGTGACATCTCTGCACCTGTTTAAAGGGGTTCCAGCCTGCTACTCATGATCAAACGACTCCAGGAGACTCATGTTTGAAGGGTGCCTTCACCCCACTGCATGTTTCAGCTCCTTTCACTGATGTTCAAAGAGGATTTTGATCAGTCACTTCAGTGTAGTCAGATTTTTTTTGTAGTAACTCAAGGAACATTGTACTAACTAGCGCATGCTTGAGGGCATTATTCTATTGGATAACCTGTGACCTGCAGCTTTCTGACTCAGGGCATCACTATTCGATCCACAATGCCTAAACCATGTTGACATTTCATCGTACATTGATTCAAGACATCCTGTGATGATTCACTTTGTAACACAACCGTTTTTATGTTTGGAATTTGGAAATACAGCATAATGGCGTCACTCCTCTGTCAGATTTTTTTTTTTTGCTCATAATCACTAGTGAGGTTTGCTTAGGTAAGCTTGACTTAAGCACACAAAATCAATAAGCAGAAGCAACACTTGTGCAGCAGGAAAACATTGATATCCTGTAGAGTGATGGCAGTTTCACAATGAGGACATATTGCAAAGACAAGCTTTTTCAGCGGCACATTGCATGGAGGTAAATGCTTTTCAATCTTCCTTGACTCCAGACAAAATAGCATTTTGCGATTAGTCACGCCATGGAACACACGCACACGCACACACACACACACACACACGCAAACACACGCACACACACACACACACACACACACACACACGCACGCACGCACGCACGCACGCACGCACGCACGCACGCACGCACGCACGCGCACGCACGCACGCACGCACGCGCACACACACACACACACACACACACACACACACACACACACACACACACACACACACACACACACACAGCGGTTGTACTCACATCACTGACTAAGATAACATTCGCCTTCGATATGTTTGTGATTACAGGCGTTTTTGTGATTTGAAGTCCACAGAAACTTGAAAAATATCCAGTCCATTCCAACAGCACAATAAAAAGTTGCCCATGCGTCTCAGACGGAGAGGCTTTGTGTTCATGGTTCAGTATTTGATCTGATATACAGTACTTAATGGTCATTTTAGGGTCACCATGCAGGAAAACAAGCGACCTTGTAAGAAAATAGAAGTGGTTGCACAACCACCAAATATTGCTTCATTTTTAGGCTATTTCACTTGTCAGATAAAGTTCTGGTGATTACCATTGCTGTTAATTTAGTGCCGTGGTTGCAGAAACCATATATTGGGTGGCGGTCTAATAAATGTAAGCACTGTTCACGTCTATTATTTAGCAGCTATTTTATTATTTTAGCAGCTGACCGTGTATGTGGAGTGGCTTTCGCTGAGTGAGCCAGTAACCATTCAGGCACGTGAGCTCACTTTGATGGCACACTTGTTTAGTGATGGATGCATAATTGCTGACTATATGACCTTTAAGCATCAGGCCCGCCTTCCGAGTGACTTGGACTCTCCACCACAACATCTTTTAAGGCCTGGTGGAGACATTTTGGGCTCAGAGGGAGGGCGGGAAAGCATGCGGGGCCCAAAGGCCAATCATGCAGCACCACCGCAAGACCTCAAGAGAACATGACGTTCCAGCAGTAATTTGTTGGAGCAGATATGTATGCTGTACTTATCTAAGGAAGTGCAGATGAAGACAAGAGTAGATAAGAGGCTACAACTTCTCTCGTGGTGTTCCGGTTCTTATATGAAGCCACATTGCCTCCCTCTTTTCTTTATGCGCTCTTTTCTTTTCACCTGTTCTTCGGTGGAATGAATTGAGTGTATTTTCCCGCCTCTAGCATTCATCCTCTATGAGTTGGCAGCATTTTTCACTCAGCTCTTGGCCCGAGATCAGTGAACCACCTTGGGCGGAGAACAAAATATCGAACTGGGACACACAGACAGACAGAAGCTCCCTCAGCAATCTCCTCCAGAGCAATTTTGATAGCAGGGATGGCAGTGTGAGTTATTTTTTTCAGTAATGCACAACAAGATTCTAAGAGCATTCGCCTCCCTCCGCTTGTCAAGCACACAAAAAGACATCCAATCTCTGGTTTGGATGATTACGCCACTATTGACCATGACCTTAGCATTCATGTGCAATTTATGCGAGAAAATTCATGCAGCATTTTATGGCAGCTCAAGCTTAGTCCAAGCTTTTATTCGCTTACAACAAGGACGTGCCAAACAGCTTGAACAGCTGGTGGTGATCATTTAGTTTTATACATATGTGCTGCAAACACTCTTATACAAATAAATTTCATTTCATTGTCATTCTTGGAAAAGTTTCAAGAAACAGAATGATGGTTCGCTGAATGAGAAATAATTGATGATAAATGCAATTTCTATGTTGTTCTTTTTCCAGGGAAAGAATCAGCGCAGCAATGGAATGGTGAAAATGCATGGATCAAAACATTAGGGTAAGCTTTTATGATGATGCACACACTTATAGTGTAAACTAATAACTGTCTAACAGTATCAATCCTTAGTCAACATTACAATTTTTAACATTTTTTTTTAAAATCAGAGATGCAAATATACTTTTCAAGAAGATTTTTTTGTGCTGATTCCCAATCTGCCCCTTTTTTTCTCTAGCTTATCAGGTTTTCATAATAACCTATGTGTAAAATATTCATCCATATATACGTATATGAATTAAGTGTTAGGTTCAGCTACAGGTAGAATTACTTGTTCGGAAACGTAGTTATAAAGTACAATACGTGGCAACATCCGTATTGCTCACCTTCTATAGGTCAAGCTTAAAAAACAAAACAAAAATATCACAAAAACTGATGTCCGAAAACAGCAAAGATCAGGGTCAATCTAACACCAATTGTGTTTGAAATGTGCTGTTGATCAGTGTTATTATATATATAAAATCAATATCTTTTAAATACAGTTCTTGTATCAAATTGTCAAAGTGCAGTCCTAATGTTGTTCTCCAAAATTAGATGCCTCCTTTTTTGCCTTTAAGAAAAAACAAAGACATAGGATAACTTTAATTACTTCCATTTATAAACGTTATGTGGATTGTCTGGCAATTAACATTGGAGTTATTTCTATGCTTGCTGTGTTATGTTAAGCACATTTTTATGTTGCAGGCACGTATGATTATTAAACATGCACAACATTCATGGATGTGACTTTTATTAATAGAAAAAAACATATTGTAAAAATTGTCTAATGTAAAGACCGATACCTAATAAACACCCTACATAAAAAAAAAAAAAAACACGGATCTGCAGTTGTGTAATAAACCCTGTTTTATTCTTCTCCTGATGTCTGCAGATGGTAGAAGATTATAAAAGATTATAAAAGATTAAATTTAAAGAACAATTCAATTCAAAGAAAATTCAAATAACAGAGTAAATAGATTTAAAGGTACTTTTTAATGGGTCAAAAACATCATCTCTTTTTTAATGAACTATTTGAAGTGAACTAAAAGGATGGTGTTGGTACTAAGTAGTGTCAGCCATTTTTATATTAAGAGCATATTTTTGTTGTTGAAGAGGAAGCTCTATCGGGGATGTGCAGGCAATTACACCAGATTCTCTCATGCATGAAATCCCAGCTGGTTGTTATTGATAAATTCCCAAACACATCCTAAGACTTTTCAAATTACCTCTTCCCCTCATTAAAACTCGTGCATTTCATTTCTTCACCCCCTGCCATGATTTTTTATTTTCTTATTTTTATGAATTTGTGGCAGGTCTGTGTGATAGAAGCAAGAAAATATGCTTAGGTGAGGTTGAGTGGAGGGAAAAAAAAGGGGAGATGCGTGAAATAATGTCGGATTGGAATGGTGGACAAGCAGACAAGCTACATCCATCCATCTCCTCTTGGAGCAGCGGTGAGAAGGACTTCATTATTAGTAGGCAAGCCATAAGCCAAACATATTTGGGGGTCTGCTCTGTATTCAAGCAGCGTAACTCTGTATTAACACAAGCCATTTCTCTTTACATGGCTCAATGCGATTCCCTTTAAAACCATTTGAAGGTCAAATGAATTGCTATACTCGAAGGGTATAAAAAAAAAACAACTAAAGTTCCTCTCTAAGTACTCCCTTGCCTCTGTGTCATTTCTCAAAGATAGATGTGTTTATTTGAAACGACATCTTAATTGTGCAGAGTACAGATGAATGGACTGCATCAATGGAAATGAATAAGTTAGCACAGTAGTTGATTTATTTATTTCCTCAGGTGCAGCACAGTCTTAAGTGTATTTGAACCTTTTAATACAATAAATGAGGCCTGTCTTTAATTCACTTAACTGACAATCACAGGACCCACAATCTCCAAAAGTACACATCTTTCAAGCTTTTATCTACACGACAAGGATATTAGAGTTAATAAAAACAAACAAAATAACAAAAGCAAAAAGAATCATCACGTTAATAAAATGAAATAAAAACAAGTGCTTTAAAAAAGACAATAACTATCTATAACTGCAGTTTATGTTTACAAAACTATAATTGTAGTAAAAATGTTTTTTGTCTTTATCTACAGTATAGTTTGGCTCAATACACGATTTGATTGAATATAAACTGAGTAGGGCTCTGAGGTCGGCAGACCACTCAGTTAGTTGAGCTATGAAATTGAATTAAACATGGCAAAGCTGCATTGTTATGCTATAAATTGTTATGCTGCACACAAACGGAACAAGTTGCTAATGAGCAAAGTCAACCCTGAGTGTAAATGCTTTTAAATCCATCTTTCTTTTCTCCCATCCCGATTAAGTCCTTGTAAACATTTTTTAGATATTTTTTTTGGTTCTTATTTTAGTTACTTTAAAACAGACGTTTTTGTTGTTGGTGACGTCTTAAAGTCTTCTGTTAATGTGTTAAAATGTAGTCAATGTACGTTCTTGAGGTAATTCTGGCAAGATGGTCTTGTTTTTTCACTTGAGCTGTTGATTGTAAATGCTTTTGGGTGCTTTGCTTATGTGATGCACACCGAGGGCAGCATGGTTAGCACGGGTTCGATTCTGGCTCAGGCCTTCCTATGTGGAGTTTGCATGTTCTTCCCATGCCTGCGTTGGTTTCCTCCGGGTACTCCGGTTTCTTCCCACATTCCAAAGACATGCATAGTAGGCTGATTGAGCACTCCAAATTGCCCTTGGGTGTGAGTGTGGATGCTACGCCTCCCCTGCCATCATGAAAAGGTGAAAAACGAATTCAATTGTTTTTATTATAAAGTCATTTTCCTTTTAATTTCAAAAGTTTTGTATCATTTTGAACCAAAATCGAAATCGTATGAAATTTGCTGCATAAATAAAGCTGCCTTGCCCTTGTCCATGGCCCTGTTTTTGCCTTCTATGGGATAAACATGTTATACTCACATTGGAAACCTCTGCTTGCATGAGATTTGTGCTGCTGTCGTTTGCAAAAACATAACAGACCATTCACTGACCAACGGTCCTCACATTTATTGGCATTGCCTTGAACCCTTCCAGGCCCTCTTAACCTATGAGGAGTAGATAAGACAAGCACATCCATGAATACATTTAAATGTAAATGTGGCTTTGGGGTTTTCTGGATAAAGACCCTGAGCTCCAACAATGACAACCCTTTATAATGCAATTAATCATCTCATTGGGCTGGAGATTAATAGCGGCGAAAAACTCAACGCATCTCGGCGCAGTGTGCAGAGATTGATTTGGTAAGCCACTGAAAAATAATGAAAGGTGCAATGTGATTGGAAGTGCACAATTTTCTGCCCTCAAATATTTACAGGGGGTAAATATTTATCAGCAAAGTGTTAAGGGACATAGACTAGCTGCCATCACTGGAACACATTTCAGCCTGATGGATGTGATTTTTTTTTTTTCCCCATGAGAGCACAATAATGACACATGCTTTTATGCCAGTGGGCTCTTTTGGATGTCTGGGAATGCTACATAAAACAGCAACCCCCTTTCAACACAGCCACACGCCCCAGAGAAGTACTCAGCACTGATGAATTACTGATTCATGTCATTTCAAGGTACAGGGATGTTTTATTCTTTTTATCAGAAATATATTGAACACATAGTTTTCGTAAAGAAACAGTCAAAGCAGAGCGTTTCACTGTTGTCAGTCTCTTTAGCGGATCATAAGGTATTTTTGATCAGGAAAACAATATCAGCTTGCCTATAAAACCTGTAAAACATGTCTATGAAACATCACTCTTTGACAGTGCCACTGCAAACGCAATTCAGTTCTCATTTATGTATATTTCAGGCACCTTCAAAGAGGAAGTCATATAACTTCATTTTAATTCCCTCTATTAAATGAAGCATCAGAATGACACTTAATAACGGTCTTAGAAGCCATGCAGCACGGTGGAGCTCTCACAATCTTTTGTGACAAGGTGTAAAACTGGGAGGCAGTCCACCAGGTCTTCTCAGACTGTGGCCTTAAAGGTGTTTTAAGAGCGGATTAGTATGCATTGGCTGTCTTGATCCATCTGTCACCGTCCTGACAAGGCACAGGTGGCAAGAGTGAGTGCGCAGTCAAACCTGCAGGTACTATCTCCAAGAGTCGGATCGCCTAAACAATATGCCACTTGGTCTTTTAGGCTTGTTCCGCTTGGAATTTTCTCTATGAAAAAGTGGCAGTGCAAAGTGGCACTGATTCTTGTAGCAGATATATGAATCTGTTGTGTAGAACAACCTGTTCTCAGCAAATGAACATGATGGATAGTTTCCCAAATCCTTAATTTACTGGCTGAGTTCACTAAGAACATATTCTTATTCATAGTGACAAAACAGAGCATCCGTAGCGCCGAAACAGGACTAATACGCGGCCGCATAGCGGGAACTTGTAATGGATTTGCTCCAAAAGCTTAACACCTGTAGCTCGGTTTGCAGAAGGGGAATTTTCAGGGAGTGATGGTGATCGCAATGACAAGGTATTTATTAATAATAGCCCCCGCATGCCACGGAACCACCGACTGCCAACGGCAATTCTGCAACCGCTTCTTTTGGCACACAACCATATCTCTATCTGCCTCAGCTGCTGGATGCTTTGAGGCGATATTTTTATATTAAAGAGAGGCTCTGATTCACGTTTGACCTCCATTCCACTTCGACCGACAAGAAAGTAAATATTCTACTTACTATAAAAGTGGAATGATAAAATTGGAAAAGTAAGGTTTCAAAAAGTCCACAAGTTACAAAAGACAGAAAATCTGCTGATACTTTTGATTCAGTAGTAATTAAAACAGAAATACATTTTATTTTGCCCTGAGACTGTAATTAATTCCCATGGCCTACTTTTACAGTTAGTGTCTTTTGCCTGGGTTCAGAGAGATTTCTAGGTTCACGAAATATTCTGCTTCATGCTCCCTTTGATAGATGTCCTTAAATGCTTCACATTCTATATTCCTCCTGAAGGTCATCCCTGGCATATGGTGGTCAACAGATGTCATCAAATAATAGCAGCAATATTTATGGTTCACCTCACTTCCATCATTGCCAAAATGTATGCAATATATGTAATCCATATTAAATGTCATGACTCATAAGTGGCTGCCCGATCCTAACAAAAGGCGACAGCAGATTGCATGCCTCGTCAATGGTGCACTCCATTTAACACAAGCTGACAGACATACTGCAATTTGTTTAACACACTCTTTACAGCCGTCTCTTTTGCCATCCCACAGACAACATGATGCAGGCATTTAATGTGTAGTTTTTACAGAAGCCATTTCCCTGTTGACCTTGAGAAAACGTGTCACATGACAATGTAACCTCATGACAATGAAATCGATGTGCAGTACGTCTATTTGTAATTAAAGCCACATCAGTTATGAGTTGTTTTCATCAGCCAGTGAGACAATAATTACATATTGCCACTTTAGTGCTCCGACTGCCTGTTAAAGACAAATGACCGAAATGCAGGCACGCTGGTACATGACTGATTGCGTGTTTCAAGAGATGGGCCCTATGTTGACATCCCGCCGCCCACAAGCATCCCCATCCTACTCTGATTTGTTTTTATACAGGCATACCTTTTGACAATAGGTTGTTTTCTTTTTTTTAAGTTGCCTCATTTACACGAGTGCGCCTCCAAAGTCAACTACAATCTGTAAAATTTCTAATACTCTGTTCCGCAGACTGCGTAGACAATGTGATATTTTAACACTCGTGCCAAATATCATTCAAGTACCGTGATCAATATAAATGATTGACCTCTTGAAAAAATCAGTAAACAATTTTCAGAATATTTATATGATGTGTAGAGGCGGCTCGGTGGTGCACTGGGTACCACGTCCGCCTCACAGTTAGGAAGGTGCGGGTTCGATTCCACCTCCGGCCCTCCCTGTGTGGAGTTTGCATGTTCGCCCCGGGCCCGCGTGGGTTTTCTCCGGGCACTCCGGTTTCCTCCCACATCCCAAAAACATGCTTGGTAGGCCGATTGTCCCTAGGTGAGAGTGCGAGTGCAAATGGTTGTTTGTCTCTGTGTGCCCTGCGATTGGCTGGCAACCGGTTCAGGCTGTCCCCCTGCCTACTGCCCGTTGACGGCTGGGATAGGCTCCAGCACACCCGCGACCCCCGTGGGGACTAAGCGGTTCAGAAAATGGATGGATGGATATGATGTGTAGGCTCACTTCTGATTGAGTTCTTGACAATGAACACATTCTAATGGAATAAACAATAATATGCTGAGAAAAAAAACATGCATTTGTGTGTCCACAACAACAAATCATATTTTTTTTAATCAATGGCCAGCATTATGAGAGCATCATATATCAGAAAATACTAATTTTGAAAAGGAACACAGGGCAACAATTGACAAGTGGCCCTCACTTGGAGTGGCAATTAATTCATAAAATAAAAGCCTTTACTCCATCTGATCAGTTTTAAGTTGTAATAACAGTGTTCACCATTAGATGGCAGACATCACGCAAATACATTTTCAACGCCAAGACTGTGCTTTGTCATCTGAGGAGAAGAACAAGCATGTTAGGGTTAGGTCATGGCCAGAAGTCAGGGCCAAATTAGATCGAGAACAAACAGAATCTTTACATTAAATAGTAAAGTGCATAGCTTGTAGCAGTTGCACCTACCGTAATTGCCGGACTATAAGCCGCACCGGATTATAAACCGCACCAGCTAAAATTCAGGGATATTTCAGTTTTTTTCTTACATAAGCCGCACCGGTCTATATGCTGCACGTGCACACGAGTTTTTTACAAAGAAAGACAGTACATAGAAAGCCTTTTTAACGTTTTAATAACATACTTGAACATGTCTTTCTAAACATTGCCTGTGACGCAGCAGTAGTACCGCAGCAACGCGGAAGTGTGCACGCGAGTTATTAGCAAAGAAAGACTGGACACAGAAAGTTTTTTTTTTTAAAGCTTTAATAACATACCTTAACATTTCTTTCCAAACACTGCCTGTGACGCGGCAGTAATACCGCAGCAACACGGAAGTAACACAGCAAAGTCACTGAGACGCGGCGGTAACACAGCAGCAACACGGTAGCACAGCACTATCAGGGCTGGTTAAAAAAAAACATACCAGTAAAAGTAAAAAAAAGAGCCGTCTTCATCTTCCTCCTGTGCACTGAAACCATCGAAGTCTTCCTCCTTAGTGTCCGATTGGAATAGCGTTAGATATCCTTCGCCTCACACTTTCTCTCAGTCTCTCTTTCGTCGTCGGTTTTATGCATTTCTTCGAGTGTGAAAAGGGTCTGTTCATGCTAATCTTATTCATGCACGAAGCGCTAAATTACATTAAACTAGCGAGCGACACGTATAGCTTAAAAGCGGCATCTTTTGTCCCCCATAATGACGGTTTGTGTATAAAAGCTTCCTGTCTTTGTGTGAATGCGGGTGTGTGCGTGATGCGCGAAATGTAAACACAAACGAGCACGTCTTCTTCGCCGCATTATTTCTTCTTCGTCTGTCTCGCTCTTGCTTCCTGCTAGAGAGCCCCCTGAAGCCCGGAGGCCGTAAAAATCCACAAGTACGCTCCAGAGTAGACACAAGATAATGTCATCAACATCGACTGCCTTTGGCTTAAAAGCGGCATCATATGCATTTCTTTTGTCCCCCATAATGATGGTTTGTGTATAAAAGCTTCCTGTCTTTGTGTGAATGCGGGGGTGTGCGTGATGCGCGAAATGTTGTAAACACAAACGAGCACGTCTTCTTCGGCGCATTATCTCTTCTTCGCCTGTCTTGCTCTTGCTTCATGCTAGAGCGCCCCCTGGAGGCCGGAGGCCGTAAAAATCCATAAGTACGCCGCGCCGCCATTTAAGGTTCAAAGTAACCTTCTGAATAAAATGCATTAAAAGTTCACATTCATTACAACTTGTTTTTGGTGAGCAAAATGTCAGAAGAATTGAATTTAAATGCTGATTGATTGGGTTTTAATACAATGCAGATGGTCCAAACAGCGCCACTGCTTTGTGTAATCTCTGAGTGACATGGCAGAGTAAGAGAAAGGGTTTAGAGCACAGGTGTCAAACTCAAGGCCCGGGGGCCAGATACGGCTCGCCACATCATTCTATGTGGCCCGCGAAGACAAATTGTGCATCAAATTCGTGTGTCATTACTAGAATTGCAAATTGTCTTCACTTTTAATATCTTTTTTTAAAAATATTTGACCAGTTTTTACTCGTCTGATTTTAAAATGAGTTATTTGTCAGTTTGTTTTGTAGCTTTTACTGTATATAATAGTGTTAAGAGTAAAAGTGATCAAGTCATCATAAAAATCACGAAAAAAATCCTATATAAGCCGCACCTGACTATAAGCCGCAGGGTCCAAAATTTTGGAAAAAAATTGCGGCTTATAGTCCAACAATTACGGTATTTTATAATATTCACTGTCACACAATGAATTCAATGAGTAATATAATATACAACTATTCACACGAGTGAATTCAATGAGTAATATAATCTACAACTATTCACACGAGTGCAAAATGAATTCAATGAGTGATATAATAAACAATTTTGTGACAGAAACTTCTGTATTATTTAATAACAACTGATAAGCATATCATCGTCAAGCCAGTGATATATTTGACGGAGCAGTCTCCATGTTGACTCAGCGCACTCGTCAACAGCATAAACACATGGGACTCAAATGCGCAACACAAGTCACAGAAGATCAAAATCAAAAACCCCTTTTCCACAAAAAAGTTGAGTGAGAGTTGAAGATTCTTAGCATGCCGCCACTGTGGGTTTGGTTCCAAGCCAATGACCCAGCACTTAAGCCATCAGGGCTCTGGTGTTGGTCCCAGGCCAAGATAAATGGGAGTGCATTAAAGACAACAATAAAGAGGAATATTGCTTAACACAACGAGCTTTTCTTCTCAGTTATCCTCATAGCTACCGAGCTCAACATTGCATCATCTTCAAAATGTTCTGTAAGACACTGCGAGTTAGGAAGGTTTATTCTTTTGATGTTTAGTTTTGTTTCATAGTCTTCTAAAGGAAAAACTGTTACAAAAGCAAATAACAAAAACCAAGTTAATGTCTTGTGTACACTGGCAAACTCCCACAATGTTACACAATATAACCCGATTTTTGTCAGACATTCAGGAGTATGTTGGAATGCTTTGTTTGAAATTTAAGATGTTTGAATTTTGGTGTTCAATAGTCACAGGAAAATTATTATTGGCCTTGCATAGCAACAGCAGTTCATTCCTGGAGATGAATGCTTTGAATGGCCTTTCGGCAAAGACAAAATCCAGCAAGCTTCTTTACACTCGAGTACCACTTTCAAGGCAAATTATTTTCACTCCCCACTATGCGGATAGCTCTGTTTTTTTTTCGAATAGAACATCTTTCCAGCAGTTACATATTTTCCTCAGGCAATGGCTGCGAGCTGTAGCTCTTTATGTTCAATATTTTTCCTTCAACAACATACAGAGTCAAAACATTGTCAGTTCCATCAAGCTGCGTGATCCCAGACGCTGTGCCTGCTGTGCGTTGACTCGGGTGTTGAGTTGTCGGATTACATTATGGTGGTCGTACGCAACCATACATTAGTCACACAGGGGCTACAGAATGTCTTATTCCTACAGCTGCTCTCGTCTCCCAAGGAGCCCTCCATGCTGTAAACATCCAAGAGTAACCACACAGATCCATGAAATGGTAATTCTTCACGTGTACTAGAGATCAACTGAACATAAGGCGTCAAGATTTTCATCGAAAACAATTCTTTAGTAGTGCGAGTGTTTATCATTATGGACATTTTTATGTTGTTCCACAACATGCACAGTATTGACACTTTGCAGAGCATATTGGCAACATTCAGCATCGTCCCTCTGCTTTGTACCATTCTCATCACTAGAAGCTTGTTTTGAAAGTGTGGAAATAAGTCACGTCAACACTGCACCCCCACAAGCCCTGCCTATTAGCTAGTAAACACAGTGACACATTTAGTAGCACAAGAGCCATTATTTTTCTTCAGGAATCAATAGAGACAAGTTTAGGTCCGAGAGGACCCGTGATGCCAGTAGTAACACTTTACTCCAATATGACAGCTTTTTTTTTGGTAACAAATTTGATCTATCTATCAATATTATTTTGATCTCACACTACTTTTTCCAGACCAAGCATCAGATTAAAGTTACTTATCAAAGCAATTATTAATACCTATTTTTCCAAGTAAAAACACATTGTCTTTTGTCTAACTGTTTTACAGAATAAACTCCTAATTGTTAACTTAAAATACATCTCTGAAGGTTTATTCACAAGGTTGCTACGATAAAAATAAAACCTCCCTTGCAAATAATGCAAAATAGTTCATACCACCTGATAAAAGATGCTGGAAGTAGACAGCCAAATGGTTACTCAGTACTGTTGAATGATGGATGAGATCAGAAATCTGAGATCAGATCGAGCAAGTTTCATTAAAGTTTGACATGAGGGGGTTGAGTGACGGCTAACGTTTCCCTCTGTTGCATGTGCCACTGAATGCATTAAAAGTGAAAATACTATCAGTATGCTCCATTTATAAGAGCCAAATGTCACACAGGTAGAATTTGAATTGGGTGACAGCTTCAATAGTTATGTTACTGTCAATGAAATAGTCTACCATAGTAAGATAGATAAATAAATGAATACACGAATTAATAAAACAATACATTAAATCCCCTATAACCCTCTTGAGAAATGCAGTTCGGAAGATGACGGACACAGAAATGGGTGGTTTGAATTGAGATAAATAGAGATGGGAACTCCAGGTCCAGAAAGGAAAAACCCTGTCACAGGTACTACTTACTACTCAACACAAGTTGCACAGGCTTGAGCTCTATTCTGATTGTCTGTTTACATGTGCCACTTCATTAATCGGAACGGCTGTGTGACATGCAGAAATCAGTGTAAAACATCATGTGATTTATGAAGATTTTCATGTCCTGCTCGTTTCCACCTCATCCTTTACTTTTGACGACCCACTTTCTATGAGCCATCTCCTTTTCCCCAGCTTGACATATTTCGTTCACAGCCTCATTGTTCTCATCTGTTCCTCTCTCTATATAAGCAGCTCTGCCCTTGCTCTCAGTGTCTAATTGTCATTTGACCTTGCAGGACTCTGGCTCAGCCTGGAAAATTGTGTCTTGGTTTGAATTTTGGACTGATTGCGATGAGCATAGACACCACAATACCTGGCTTGGAACTATAATTCAGATTTGCACCCTCTTGACATTCAATGAGCACTTACAGTATACTCACCTACTTACTTTTAGTGTTTCGTCCAGTCTACCTGCTTGACTCAGCCCTGGCCTTGGCACCCTGTGTCACACTTGGCTGGACCTAAGCATCATACTGTACTCATCTGTGAGTAAACCTTAATCTGACGTCACATGAAACTCCTTTTCCCTGTCCTTTTAGAAAATCCAGCCTCCACCTGAGTCCCACCACCAGTCAATAATTTTTCGCCTTGTCTAGAATTGTTTAAACTTATTAAACTTAAACTTGTTAAAGCAATCGTTTAGTTTAAAAAAAACAATTCATCACAGATGAGCTAAGATAATGCGTAAATGATGAAGTCATCATGCATTTAAATCGAGAGATCTTGTACAGACCAAACACATCCTGGCTATTCCCACCAGTAAACTGTTTACATGGCATTTTAAACTAAACTGTGTGGCCAAAAATGTGGTATAGAATTGATTGAGGCTTACTTGGCAAAATTGACTGGAATACACTTTATAATTAATCAAAATGAAAAGTAAGTCTAAGTAAATAGCAGCAATCCTTTGCTGTAAATGAATGACTGATTTTTTTTTTTTTATTCATAACATCACACCAATAGCGCCCACTGGGAGACTTTTTGCGGGCTTCAAACTGAATTTGAATGACAATTCCTCGTAGAATTCTTGTGACATGATAAAAGTTCAAGTAGACAAATGCTTTCAACACCCTTGCCTCTGGCAATCTACTGCATGAAATAAGTACGATGTACAGTACTATACATTGTATACGGTACGGATAAAAACACATTCGAACGGCTGCGAATTCAGATTCGCTCTGATACAGCGCAAAGTGTGACCACAGATTAATGCGATGGGAGGGATACGTATGTGTCTACAAAATGTTATTCATAAACACTCTCTAGGGCCTACAAATCCAATAAGATTAACTACAAGTACCCTAATTTGGGTTTGAACAGAAACATATATAATTTACACTACATCATATTCAGAGTTTTATTTTATTACCTTCATGCTGCCCACCTCATCTAAAGAAATCTGGGATGTGCTACCATTAGTACTGGTAGTAGTTTATAGCTAATATCAAGCAATGTCTAAAGCAGCAAAATCACTGATTTATGTATATTTGTTTGAGTGTGTGTGTGCAGGTTTAAGGAAAAAATGGTCTCGGATCGACAGGTGACACCACCACCAAAGCGGTAGTCATCTAAAGCTCTTCCATACGACGTTGACATCGGAGAGAACAGACACCTCCGCTTGAGTTGTCTTAATGAAAATATTTCAGAGACTGAGCATGATGAGGGAATGATCCACTGGGAAACGACACAGCCGTCTGTACCTGAAAAGATGCAGTACTGAGGTAAGTCAAGTGAGAGGGATGGTGTGTCTGTGATAATAATCAGAGGAAATTTAAATTTCGCTATGACTATCTTTTTGCAGTTGCTACAGATTATTATTATTATTTGTTCATTAATTTTGCCAAAAATGTAAGTTTGATTCATGTTACTGTTGACGTTAAAACCTTTAGATTGTGATCTTGTACACATGAGAGTTAATTATAGTACCAAGTAGAATATCTTCCTGTTAGAGTCCTTGCATACATTAGGGAAGACTGCACACTCCCTACCCCTGCTTCTAAATTATCATAGTAAGATTTGAAAGAATCACAAGAAAACCATTAATATATTGTAGCTAAATGTCAGAACAGAGGAAGTAGAATGTGTTTATTGTTCCTTCACTAAAAAATACATCTAATTTTTTACCATGAAGTGCACCTGTTATGATTGTGGTTGGGCTCATATGCCACTGTCCTGGTTTTTGCACCAATATCAGTCCGTGCTTCACTGATCACTGACTCTAAAATACGATCATCCTTCTTCAAGTAATCGGTAATATAAACCAGAAGTCTCCTTTTTTTCTGTGCAAAAGAGTGCATGTAGCTCACTCAGCTATAAAGCTTGACCTTCAACTCGAGGGGTAGATCTGAGCTCCCTCTGCAAAGCTGACATATACCCAAAGCTGCATGGGAAAGAAGAAAGTCGGTTATCTTACAAGAGTTGATTTCCATCCATTTTCACAAGGGTCGCGGGTGTGCTGGAGCCCATCCCAGCAGTCTTTGGGCAGTAGGTTGGGTACACCCTGAACTGTAGAAATGGACTGTGATCAAACTGTGAATGAAATGAAAGGCATGGATTTATCATACAACTTTCTCCTAACTGCTGTTTGCACCTGACTGCCATGATCAGAGGTTGATAAAGTAGCCAACAATTGGACTCAACTAAGAGTTCTGTCAGAATATCACTTAAATAAAACTACAAAGTGGGCGGCTCGGTGGCGCACTGGGTAGCACGTCCGCCTCACAGTTAGGAGGGTGCGGGTTCGATTCCACCTCCGGCCCTCCCTGTGTGGAGTTTGCATGTTCTCCCCGGGCCCGCGTGGGTTTTCTCCGGGCACTCCGGTTTCCTCCCACATTCCAAAAACATGCTTGGTAGGCCGATTGAAGACTCCAAATTGTCCCTAGGTGTGAGTGTGAGTGCGATTGGTTGTCTGTCTCTGTGTGCCCTGCGATTGGCTGGCAACCAGTTCAGGGTGTCCCCCGCCTACTGCCCGATGACGGCTGGGATAGGCTCCAGCACGCCCGCGACCCCCGTGGGGACTAAGCGGTTCAGAAAATGGATGGATGGATGGATGGAAAACTACAAAGTTGCTGTCCATTAATTATTTGAAACCTCTGCATGTGATATGAATTTTCAATCAGAACAAGTTCAGTCCAGGTAAATTTTGCCATATACAAAGCAGCTGTATGTGGATGTGTATTGCTCTCTTGCAATAAATTAAACACGTCAGTGGTAGTATAAAAAAAAAAAAAAAAAAAGTGGTAGTATCACAAAAAGATTCCCCCCCAAAGCAAAACAAACATGGTATAAATTTTTTGTTGTTGACTAAAGTTTAGTCGCTCAAGATAAATTAAACAATAAAGCAATAAATTAGACAGTATCACAAAAAGCGTGCACAAAAGAGTGCCCTCCCCAAGCAAAACGAACATGGTGTACATTTTTAGTTGTTGACTAAAAGTTTAGTCGCTGTGTTTTTGTGTCATTTCAGACAAAATGACTTTCCAGACTTTCCAAGAGGTAGAAAAATTAATTACCCTTACACAGTTGTCTATTGGCGACTTTAGACATGATGGTGACAAGCATTGATTTCCCTAAATTTGAAAAGGCCAAGTGGTTGTGATAAAATCATGACGAATTGTCATTGTTAGTGGAGAGGGCATCTGCACGGATCTGATGACGTTGCGGTTGCCTGCGGAAAAATGACCTTTTGTTTGTTTTTCTGATGACAGGAGGGGAGACTCATATTTTTCAAAGTGTGGAAAAATGACCTACCCTTTGGTCATTGGGTCATTCTGAATATGTTGCCAAAGGGTCGTCATTAGTGTGGTCAGAAAATGTCCAGTTTAACCTTCCATCCCAAGTACTGTAAGTCGACGTTTTAGATTAGAAAATTATAGACACAATTTGTAGATGGGCTACTCTAATACAAATTAGTGGAGTGTGGTTTTTACTCAGGTCATTTAGAGTTTGTTCATTACTGACACCAAATTAAAATGCTGTATCAATGGAATAGTGCATCAATATGTATGGAATCTGTCTATTTAGCCACTTAAATGGTAGCTGTCTTCAGTAATGTCCTCTTTATTAACCTCCTAGCTCCTCCTAGCTGGAGCGTTGTGTTTATGGTCACACCAAGTGGTCATTAGGTCATGCCTTATACTGAACTGTTATTAACAAGACATTTATACTTATGTGTGCGTGTAATATTTTCTCAGAACGGCGTCACTGCATTAGACTCAAGCAGCGAAAAGTGACACGTGTTGAATTGCATGCACTTTTCACAGTGTGGGGCCGAATCTAATTATGAGTTATAGGTATGGTGGTCAACACAAGAACACTTAAGTGTAATTATTCTGTTATCATAAAACAAGCTTGAATGAAAATGCTGTATGTATTTGTATATTGTGATAAGAATCCAAATGCATAGACACCAGTTATCCCAATTATTAGCTGTCAGAAGCCAATTGTCTTTCATGTTCCTGCAGCTTGCCCCTGAAAGGTTAACCCCTCACAGCCAATCGTTGAGTCCCTCCGGCAGGCAATACCGAGGGCACCCGATATTATTGTGATAAAGAACCAAACAAGGCAGAAAAGTAAGAAACCAATAAGGATGCGTGTGACTGAAATCCAATTCCAGTGTGATACTATCTTGCACATTTCCTGTCTTTTTTCACCGTCCACTTCAGCTGCGTTCCAAATTTTACCCAGTACAAATGAAAAAACAAATATATTTTCAGGGACTAAATTTTCAATACACACTTATTTCCATGAGCGCTACATATTAGAGATGGAGCTGGAAAGTCATACTCTATTATATAAAATTGTATTTGATATCTTAGTACAATGACAATAAAGCTTATGTCTGTCTTTCTTGTCTGTAATAATAATAGAATATCTATATACATCCATCCATCCATTTTCTGAACCGCTTAGTCCCCACGGGGGTCACGGGTGTGCTGGAGCCTATCCCAGCCATCATCGGGCAGTAGGCGGGAGACACTCTGAACTGGTTGTCAGCCAATCGCAGGGCACACAGAGACAAACAACCATTCGCACTCGCACTCACACCTAGGGACAATTAGGAGTGCTCAATTGGCCTACTAAGCATGTTTTTGGGATGTGAGGGGAAACCGGAATGCCCAGAGAAAACCCACGTGGGCCCGGGGAGAACATGCAAACTCCACACAGGGAGGGTCGGAGGTGGAATCGAACCCGCACCCTCCTAACTGTGAGGCGGACGTGCTACCTAGTGCTTCACCGAGCCACCTATCTATATACATATATATAGAAATACCAAAAATATTTCTTTAAAATTCTTATAAAACCTTCCCATTGTATTCTTTAAAGAATGTTCACTTTACCGCATCCTCTTAAGAAAAGGTTAAATTGTTTCAGCCTTCATTTAATATACTCGTCTTCCTGTGACAACCAATATGACTTCTACCGACACGAACAAAATTGTTCATTATTTTCTCACCTTGTCATTTTAGTTTGTGTGCTTTACAAATGAATAGCATTTTACTGGCCCGCATTGTGTTAAGTCCTCTGCTTATTCAAATATTTTGAGTCCTTAAGTCCTTGAGCTTTTGATTGCTTGAGAGATCAACATCTCTCATTTTATTATTGCATCTGCGGTTTAGTTTTGCAAGTTAAAATAAATTAATCAAGGCGTGTTTATACAATATGACAATACTATAATGATGGTGTAAGGCTGAATATTAATTTCTATGCTGGTTATATCAGATAAGGTTTGTAAATGTTCATGTTTTAACGGCCCCTACAAAACTTTCCATATCCATTTTTAATTATTAAAAACAAATGCTTTTGGAATGTAAGTGTAAACAACACACAAATATTCCACTAGTTCAGAGTTGAGTTGTAGGTCAACAATGGCATTATGAGGATATGCGGTCAGCAAACAGATGCTTGCTGAAGTGAAAAGGTCTGCCTGGGCTAACATTACATCACATGCTTAATGCGTGGAGTTAACTTTGAAGCTGTCTAAAATAGTTATGACGTTGCATTATGTCTCCGAAACAAATGCCGCTTTGTGTTTCTTCTGAGAAAGACTGCTAATAATACGGAAAAAGAGAACTGCTAGATTTTGTGGCACTTGTGATGTACTCACATAAAGTTAGGGATATGTAACTTTTTGGGGAAATTTCATAATTGATTTAAAAGGGACCATTGTCTTTGCTGGTTAACGTACTTTGACCTCTAAACTTTTGCAGTCCATCCATCCATTCATCGTTTCAGTCCTTACTGCACAGCCTTTTAAGATAAACAACAAAATTTGTTCTTTTGATCTATGAATCCCCCAATGCTCTCTTTATTGGGTTTTTGACATTGTGAGACCCAGATGACACCTAACCATTATTCAACCATATGTTTCCCTTGGATCAGGATTTTCTCAGAGGCTTAGGGTGTCAATAGGATATTGCCGCAGAGAGAGTGGAAGAGTCACATCAAGGTGTAGCAGCGGACATATTTGGAAATACTATGTTGATTTTTAATATAAATGCAGATTAATGGATTAAGCATTCGATGCGAATTTTGCCTTCAGAACAGCAAGTTGTTGAAAAACATTTGAAAAGAGCACATCAGGAGGTATTATGTGATAGTAGGTAGCACTTGTGATGTAGCCAACTTAAGTGGTTGATGCCCTAAGATTTTATTTTATTTTTTCATATAAAACCTCCACTGAGCCAGACGTAGTAAAACGTTTACGTGGCAGTCACTTCTTGAAGTTTTACTGGGGTGAGGGTCTAACTGCAGTAACACTTCTTACCTTGGGAAATCGAACTGACAGTCTATATTAAGCGGAGACGCCACAAAGTTTAACCACCGCCGGGCTGTCGGAGCAAGGTGTCAAAGCGTTGCCAAAACACACACAGGAGTGTGTCTCGTTTGACATATCACTCAAGTGCGGAAGAGGCAGTGTCACGGTTAGAACAGCACATCTGAGCAATGCTGCAGGTAACTGTGAAATCTCTGGAGGCAGCATTATGCACCTTTTGTTGTCGATCTGGCAAGCAAACAAAGTGTGACTTGCCCTTGAAGGATGTATTTCAGGGAACTATGCCTAAACTAAATCTTGCATCACTGAGCCTCTCCCTGAACTGAAGGGGTAAGAGCAAGTGTGTGTGTGTGTGTGCGCGTGCGTGTGTGTGAAATGAGCATGGCGGACAGAACAGGCAAATCACTGTGTATTTTGGACAAGTCTACGTCAATGGACACACTAATTAGTGTACTGTAATTGCAGCTTTTAAAGGGGAGTGCATGGTTGATGCTGAAAAGCACTGGTGAATAGGTAAGCATTCGATGAACCATAATCAGAGTTAATCCAAACAAACACATGGCTACAATTTGCTTTTTCAAAATGTTTTCAATGTCTAGGAAAGTATGTGAGAAAAGCTTCGTCCTTGCCAAAAAAGGTAATGATGATTATCCAAAGTATCAGTCGCAGGGATGACTTAAGCGTGAAGTGTTTACTAAGTGAAATGGCCAGGATATCCTTACCAAGTCACTGGTAGGTAGAATCTAATATAGAATAAAATAATCTTACAACAGATACTTTAAAATAATTTAGGGATGCCGTGTGGACACTGACATTGCACTCCATGGTCAAAATGCCATACTACAAACGTAAATGGACAGATGTTTGTTTTGATCCTGTTCTTACATGGACATATACTATGTGTAAACATTGATGTCGATAACTCAATTTACCTCACAGGATCAATAGAGCCTGTCTGTCCGTCCACCCATCCCTGCACTCATTATATTTCCAGGTTGTTTTTTGTTGTTGTTTTTAGTCATTCTTGGTCATGCTATTTCCCATGCAAGAGGAGAGAGTTTGGCATATCCCTCTTTTGCACTTTGTATTAAAATAGATACTTAATGAAAATGCAGACTGAACATGGTTGGAGGTAAGAGACAGAGAAGGCAATAGAGCAGAAAAAAGATCCAAACAATAACTATATCTAGGACTTACATTTTAGCTAACATGGATGTGGAAGGCTGTGCTACACCCATAGAGGAAAGACCGCAATGAGCATTAAATGGGACATGACTGGACATGACGGGAGCAGTGAGCCAAGCAGTGCCACCGGAGTGTGGTGAGAGTGCCTATGCCGTATCAATCATTCCTGTAAAGAATTAGATTACAAATACAAGTAACTCAACACGCATAAGTTTCCAAAAATGTCTGGAGTAGCAGAGCAGGCACAGTGGCAATGGCCGAATACTGTACTTTATTTACAAGATGATAAAAATGCGTTAAAAAAAAAACAAAATCACAGAAAGAATTGTGATTAACATTTGACATTACATTGCAGTTATAGATAACAACTACAGCAAATAAATAATTATTTAGATGATGCCTCATAGTATGACACTAACTATGACAACTATTTGGTTTTCCATTCCTGGCAGAACAGAAAATTGACTTCACAATTATCATTTACAATTTACTAACACTGAAAAAAAAAATCACTTAATGAATCACAATGGAGTCAACTGGAAAATGAGCACAAAAAAAAATCTTGGCCGATGGTTTGTTTTTGCACTTGTTAGCTCCTTTATTCACTCACATGTGTCATGCTGTTCAGTTAGCACTTTGTTTCCCTGTTCAGGTTACACCAGCTCACTGCAGTGCCTTGAAACCTACTGGTGCTGCGCTCTTATACTTTGTTTTATCAGACAGGATCGTATGAAACTTTCTGCTTTATGCACCTGCCTGTGCTCCACTGAAGCACGGAACAACAAAATAAAGTTTAGAATGTTTTGATGTTGACATGAAAATAAGTATTTACGTAGACAGAGCCCTCTGCATGACAGGTTGGTAACAATGAGCCAACCCCAAAAAGGTTGCTTTAAATGAATGACTGCAGATTAGATGGAATGCCAAGGTTCCATTTTCATGATTCAGTTCCACCATTTGTGCTCAGTGAAGCATGTGCATGGTAACTTGAATTAGAATTAAATGAGCTGATTTTCAACAATGAGTGTCAAAGTTAAATGGTAACATCATTAATGCTCTCTGTCTATTTAAATGTGCTGTGAACAAGAATTTAGGACATTTGGAGAGTTAAATTTCTTCTAGAGGAGCAGGTAAAGGGTACTACTGAAAGACAAAGCACATCTGATGCACAGTAACACACACAGATTGCAGGTACGCTCGATTCATTTGAAAGAGTCTGTACTTGTGCACCAATCAATACTAAAGCCATGAGGAAGTTCTCAACAGCGTCCTTGGTTTTCAGCACTCTAATTGAGAAATGGCACAGTTGACTTGGTCACATTATATATTATATTATGTTATATTATATTAACTTTTATATTATATTAACCCTAACTTATTATACTATAACTTATTACATTATAACTTATTACATAACAGCCATGTATAGCAAACTTTGGAATGATAATTATATTGACCTTGCAGTACAGACTGTATACTGTCCATATAAAAGCGCACTCTATGGTGAGGACAGAAGGGTGCCCAGGTTGAGGAAGAAGGATGGACCTGCAAAATTTGGTGCCCACATCTGCTTGTATCTTGTGATGGTGTAAAGTGGTCACGTGGAAAATCTGACAGCCATTCTGCATTCTTTCATACATTACTTAGTCCCCCTCCATTGAGAATCACTGCTGATATCGCAAAATAAGGTTTGGATACTAGTTGACCAGTTTACAACAAACTTAAACAGCACAGGTGTTCACCATTGTTGTGAACACAGAATAAACTTGGAAACTATTTTGACTCGCGATCTCACTCGTCCGGCTGCCGTAAGGGTGCACAGGGTTTATAAATGTGATGTCATACTACACTTGCATTAAAACTGGAATTCGCGACATTCAAGGAGAGAGAGATGCTCCCATGCTGTTAAAAATATATTTAGTGAAAAAAGCCAATTAATTAATCAACTGACTGATGAATTTTCATCTAGTTGATCAAGGCAATTTAATCAATTTGATTACCGTTGTGACACCATACATAATCATCTGATAAATAAACTGGTAATTTGGCAGTTAATGAGAAGGAAAATAAACAGAAATAAATTTCATTTTCCATTATAAAGTTTAAGAGGATGTATGTGGTTGATGGAAATTCTATTTAATGATTGATTACTGTCATGGTTATGTTATATTGTTACATTTGAAAAAAAAATATACTTAAATGTGACCCAGGTCTCCCAGGGATTTTTAAAGCAATTTTGACCCTAAAACTATGCTGTGATATTTTTGATTTGTCAAACAATATTTGAGATGATCAATGGTTTGAAGCTCTATATTCTGCTCAAATACTGATTCTGTGCTGTGCTAATTTGCTGGGTGAGGTGCATCTTTACGTCCAGGATTCATTTGTCTTGCTGGAAACTTTTTATTCTCAAATTGGATTGGCTTCTGATATACACATCTGAGTTGAAGTCTTCATCCATTTTATTTCTTTTGATTTTCATCCAAAAGCTGTTGCAACTGGGGCTATTTGGTGTGGCTAATTGTTGCACTGCCACAGCCAGAGTCACTGTGAGGGGAAAATCCAAAAAGTGGGCCAGGAAAGGACCGGCCATCTGGAGCATGGGGAGAGCTTCTGATGGACTGGCAGCCTCCACTTCACCACTTCTCATGAATTCATTATTGTTTGGAAGCCAACTTAACTCCATTTACCATGCACATTTCTGTTTGTTCAACTGAAAACATTACAGACGGATGGAGTTTAACATGAATTGTCAATAACAGATGAGGCAATACTGCTTCCTGACGCCTTTGATAAACTGAGAAAATGTGCAAAAACGAAATAACACGTAATAGTATTTTTCTGTCCTTAAGTGCATTTATTGTATCTTCTAAGGATTAATAAATATTTTGGGCATTATATGCATCATTGTTTTTTGTTGCTCTTTAAGGAAATGGGAGCCCTCCTTGGGGAATTGGTGTGGTACGCTGCCTGATGTATTAGTAATCCAAAACACAAGCATTTAAATTTCTTGGGTGTTGTTTTGTTTTTATGAGCCTGCTGAGCAAAACACACCCTGAGTGAGTTTTAATCTTTCCATAGACCATACGCGTGGTTGTTATTATTTCCACAAACATATTTTTATCACAGTCGCCTCACTGTTATCTTTTGAAATTTCAAGATAAAGCTGGAAGAAATGTTTCTGCAATATTTTGAATTCTCGGTTTCTAAAATGTACATAGTTTGAGGAATGTCAGATTCCCCTGTACAACTCTGGGAGAGGACAAAGGATGAATACACAGCCTTCATTCATACCTAATTGTTGTACAGTGAATTATTGAAAAGTACTATAGATGTTTGATAGTGAAAGATTTTATAATGTGACTGTTGTTATATTTCAGTACTCATCTTTGCACTGTTAGAGCATTCTCAAGCCCACCTCTAAAATCAGGACAGATACAAAGTTGGTGTGACAGTAATGACTATGGGCTTCTACTTGAAGAATGTGCCATCTGAAGCAGATGCAGCAGCAGTAGAGATAAATTTGGTTGTAAGAGAACAAAAAGGAGGAGCTAATTAAAAATAATGAGCCGCAAAAAATGTACCAGTCAGATTTAGGGGGGGGCTCTCTGAACCTATTTACAAAAATAACAAAATGTATTTTCATACTCCTGTTTAAGAAGATTTCACAGGAAAGTAAAAAGCTAATGAAATGAGGAAGCATAATACCTGTAAAGGTTTATGAAGATGGATTTTTTTTCAATCTTGACTTGACCAACAATATTTGTCATGCAATTTACAATAATTTGTCTATTTATTTCAATATTCCAATGATAAATCGTTGTTGGCATGTAGGAAATAATCAACCATTCAATCGGGTAACACAATAAGGCCTTTTTTTTGCGTGCAAGTGATTTACAATCAATTGATTTACATAGCCCTTGGCAAAGAGCTTATTTACACACAGACATTTAGAGACGTATTTTGGTAGACTGGCACCCATAAATTTGGCTCAAAAATGGGCGTAACTTTATTTTCGTGTCAGCGCAAGTATAGTCTAGTCACTAGACTCTAGTCTAGTGTGTTTGGGGCCGAACGCACAAAGCAGCCTCGCCCACAACGCCCCTGCTAATTTGGTGACCGAAAGTAGTCTATGTTAGGCGTAAAGGCCAGCATATGGTCACTTTCGTGCAGGGTCGTGTTTGTGAATTTGGTAGATGCGCTATGCCTTACTGGGCGTTTCTGCCTCTCTCACCAGCGCATCTGCCTATTTAATGAAAAAAAGGACACAAAATTCCTGACAGAAAAAAGGCAGATCTAATTCCAGATGCAGGCAATTGAATGCAATTTTGGTATATTTGATATGGGGGGGGGGGGGGGGAGACAAATCAGCGCTCTGTCCTGGACAAAGTCATGACAGTTATTTCATTCGTGAATCATACACCATCGTGGGACAATCCTGAATCATTATTTGAACAGATTATAATCCTCATCATCATTTAAATCATTATACTGTATTTTAAAAGCACCCAGTCACTACTATTTGTTTGTGGGATCCCCCCCCCCCCCCCCAATCCCCTGGTTGACAAAATGTATTAACATTTATCAGCTGATCAATAATACAATAATGTGCACGTTGAAGGGCACTCCCTGGGACAGAGGCCGTGGAAAAAGGTCCTGAATATGGAAATGTTTAACAGATGCCAATCTTGCCAGCTTCAGTTGTACTTTCCATTGGGGTTATAAGGCAATGGTGAACCGGACTTTAAGCTCCGCGGTTAGTGCTTGGGCTTGCCGGGTCCCGGGGCACGGCTACGATCCCCAAGTAGGGTGATGGTTTTGTTCCCGCAACGTCAGGCACGGCAGAGTAGGATTTGCGCTTCGACCTGCCTGATTTTGATGCAAATGAGGTATACTGTGCGTAATGGCAAAGAAAATTCTACTTCCATCCCACAACGGAGCAAACGCCCTGCAACCCCAAATTCTACCAGCGCAATGTGTAGCAAAACACCTAGAGAAAGAAAACCCAAACCCATGCACATAGTCAGAATTGCGCCCGGAATGAAAATAGGGTCCTTACTACTTAATTGAACTACCGTGTGACATGTCCAGTACAACATTAAAATGAAAATAACCACTGTGCGGGTTACTCAGAGCAGACCCTAAGGGCCTCATTGGGCTTGCAATCCTCCACCACACCTATTTGTTTTCCTGTCATTCACCTTGTGGCTACAGTCTGGTCTAGTCTAGTCACTCGGAAAGAAATATAGACATAAAAATCCCATCTGGGAGTCAGACTGCTGATTGCTTGAAACAATATAATCAATGGCCGCCTACACACACATCTTGATAATTTCCTAATTAGAGCACCCAGCTATGTTGCTTGCAGACAGAAACAAATGTTATAAATCTTTTAAAGCTTGCATATAAAACACTGGGGGAGGGGGGCAACTAATTTTGGGAATTTATTATGATGAAACGTTACATTTAATGCCTACGTTTACATGGCAAGCCCTTCTTTAATCCGATCAGAGGTCTGATTAAAATTAGGATTAGATACATTGTTTTCATGGACACAACAATTTTTGATCCGATTAGTCACACTTTCGGGCACAACAAGGCATTTTGGCTGATCATGTGATGCAATTTCCTAAGTTATCATTGTTTCTGCATGTTATGGTATGATTATCTGTGATGCATAACGAAGATTTTAATTAAACATGGGCAGATGTCGTGTAGCTTGCTCAGTATCTTCAATAAATCAAACTAGTTGACTAACTAGTTGACACTTAATCACTGCTGGTTGCATAGATGTGCACTCCATTTTCTTCAACATGTGATTAAGCATCTTAATTCCACACAGAACATTTGTAGATGCATTGATTAAATCTGTTTATTACAAATTTTCCAGAGCACTTCTTCGACCAAATGGTGCTGTGTCCTCAGTCGACTGAAGTAGGTTCTTCTTGTTGGAGTGCCATCTGAGGGATACAACACTGAATACTCAGTCACGCAGCCTTGTTCAAGAATTTCATCTGAATCTTTGTATTACCCCGCCAAAGTGA